>NC_057800.1:395561495-395616495 GCF_018294505.1 Triticum aestivum | reverse complement strand
GGCCTTCGGAATGGTTTTATATGGAGGACGTCCCCCTTCCGGACCCTGTTCGGCAGGGTCTTCCTGAGTTCAACAATGCTCCTCTGAAGAAACACCGAAGTTGGCGCCCACGGAGCCCCCAGGAGGAAGACAACGGAGAAGTCATTTACCTGATGAACCGGATTAAAGCACTGGCTCAATCAGGATTAACAGTAATCGAGGTCATGTCAATATGCATAATGCGGGGAGTGCAGCCACTTCAATATCGAGGGCACCCCCTGTGGTGTTTTAACGGGGCAGATGACGACACCCGTTGCGGACGTAAGGGTCCGGACAACGCTGCCGCTTTAATAAAAATTCTATCCGAACTGTTCAAAGGAGAGGAAGAGGAGCTCATCCGCATCAAGCCACGGGATGGATTCTCCATGTACAACCCTCCAAGCTGGGTGAGTTATATCTCCTTATTCCCATTCTTCCTGCATTCTTTGTCGTAGATACTTACCTTGCCAGTTTGTGGCAGGAACTGTGAAAAGCCATAAAGGAGGCCAGCAGCCCATCCCCACAACCAGAGGACCCCGACCGGGCCCTCGATTCCAGACTCGAAGAAGATCCGGACATATTCATGGAGCTGATACACCGGCAGTTCTATCAGTTAAGCTACGATGACGCCACGGTGGCCATTACGGCCAACTATCCCGGACTGCTTCCTGCATCACATGTAAGAAAAACCAAAAAATCCCAACTCCAAAAACTAGGATCCCCTTTTAGACACTTCACCTACCATATACATATGGTGTCTTTACAGGGAAGGCATTCGGGACGCCCCGCAGCAACTTGCTAACAAGAGGCACTGAGGCCGGGCAGGCTAAAAAGGAAGGCGGTCAGGACGGAGACGCTGGCGCAAAGGTATAACAGAAACCCCGCTCCATGGTTGTCATCTTTCTCGAAATGTAATGACGTCCATGTTTCTTTAAAAGAAAAAATGCTCGCCAGAATGTGTCCACTTAGGCTGCCGATCATGGTTCCACCAGCCAGGCTCCAGGACCGGACATAGAGGTGGAAGCCGATATGGGGCGGACGCCGGATAATCCCCCTACTGAGGATGCAGATAGATTATCCTCTACGAATTCAGAAGTGGAGAGCACCATAATCATAGGCGTCGCCGGGCCGTACTCCGTGACGCTTGCTTCTCACCAGAGGCATTTGATGCCTTCAATTCAGGAGAGGCGTACCTCCGTGCTGCTCAAGATGGTCTAGCCAGAGCCACGGATCAGTATGTAAAAGATGTGCGAGTGAGCAAATCTAATGATTATATGTATCAGTAGCCCCTGAGACTTGAAACAGTTAGCAGAACTGATTTAAGGATCATCTTATTGTGCAGGTTCTTACAAAGAAGAATACTCAACTGGCACAGGAGCTGGAGGAATGCAAGACCCAACTGCGGGCCACTGTTGCCACATTGAAGGAACCTAAAAAGTCCCCCGCTGGTAATATTTGTTTTAAACAATGATGGTTACCATATAGCGTGCGGCATGGCTGCAAATCTAATAATAGATGTTGCAGATGAATCCGGAGAAAATCCGGAGGACCAGCATGTCGTGCGACAGCTAAAGGCTGGCGAACGCGTGCTGATTGAGGTCGAGCGGGAGAAAAACATTCTCCAAGACGCCAATACCAAGCTGAGCGTGGAACTGAAAGATGTTCGAGCCCAGCTTGCAGACTCCGAGAAGGAGAATAAGTGGCTTCGATGTGGCATTTTCAGTAAGTGCTTGAATGAACCCTTTTGAAGGAGTTTGGCGAAGAAGCCGGCTAACAGCGTTATGTCTGCAGGTATGCTGACGGGTCGTCCCGCGGAGGAAATGCCTAGGTCTGCGGGTGATCTTCTATCTGAGCTCTCATAACTGCGCGAACAAGTTCGGCAGGTGATGCAAGGTGTTGCCCAGGCCTTGTGGCCATCCGTCTCCCTGCCAGAAGGCATTGTAGAGATTACGGAGAAGCTCAAGGGAGCACGGCAGTGCTTCCGATTATGGAAGATATCGGCCTGCCGTCAAGGTGCCAGGAAAGCCTAGGCCATGGTGAAGACGCGGTATACCAAGGCTGACCCAAATCACATGGCCGAGGTCAGACCTGTGGGGCCCGACGGAAAAGATATCCCCGTTAGCTTAGTTTATGGGCAAGTAGAATTAGCCGCAAAGTATTCCCAACAGGATTGTAGGCTAGACCGCCTGTTGGATGGTATAGAAGAGGAATTTAGTCAGTCTACATGACTATGTAATTAAATTGACATGTATAATTCCTTCTAGCCGGATTGTAGATCATTTGTCATGGCGGACCTTTTCGCTTCAACCTCGGGACCAGATAGTCCGGAGTGTATCCGAATACCCGCTCAGTTATATAACAACCAGGGTATGCGTGGAGACCAGGCATATGGGTCATTAGTGCTTGAACAGACAAGTGCCCAACTAGTTATGTTATATTATATGGGTAGTAAGAAACATCTTCCAGGGAGAATAGTTCCATTAAGGGTTCCTTTCCCTGGGTACGCATGCCCCAAATTGCATGTCTAGACCGCGAGAGGAAACGCAGGAAAAAACATCTGGGGGCACATATGGAAAATAAATAAAAATCATCTTTTGTTCACCGACCAAATATTCCCTTAAGAACGCTAGCTTTCGGCTTCACCCAGTCTGAGGTACACATCCGGCTGACCTGGCAGTAACAATCGCACAGGTGCTCCCCTTATGCCCTAGCCGAATTAACGGGAACGTAGGGGATAAATACAAGAGCCAGACAACCCAGCTTGGCCAAAACTTAAGTCATATCGATGCATATAATGGCGAAGAAAAGGTACATGCGGAAGAATAACACATGTGCGGGGCATGAAGCCCAGATGAACAATTAAGCTTCTGTGCAAGAAGCCCCCAGGTATGATGAGCGCAGCTAGCGCATCTATAATGTGTGAGCGAGGCACAAGTTGGCCCTTGAAAGCCTAGAGAAAGAATAAAAGAAAGAAAGGGAAACAAGACAGATAATGTATATGGAAAAAATGGATAGAGGAAGGAGACGAACATAGAGTCCGGCGCTAGGCGTAGAATCTTCGGAGCCTGGCTGCGTTCCATGGGTTCGGCTCAAGTCGATTATTCGATACACCCCGCAGACGGTACGCTGCACCGGTCAGAACTTGGTCAATAATGAAGGGTCCTTCCCATTTGGTCTCGAGCTTGGACTTTTTCTTCTCCGGTAGGCGTAGAACTAGCTTGCCAACGTTATAAGTTTTGGCCCGTACTTCTCTGCTTTGGTATCTGCGAGCCTGTTGCTGATAAAATGTGGAACGGGCTTTTGCCACGTCGTGCTCCTCCTCCAGGGTCTCCAGACTGGCCTGCCGATCGAGCTCGGCTTCTCTTTCTTCATACATGCGCACTCGAGGTGTGTCATGAATTATGTCACAGGGCAAGACTGCCTCTGCGTCGTACACCATAAAGAAGGGTGTATATCCGGTACTACGATTAGGCGTGGTCCGCAGCCCCCAGACTACGGAGTCGAGCTCCTCTACCCAGTGCGTGTTAGACTCTGTTAAGGACCGCACTAATCTGGGTTTAATCATGATTAGACCGTTTGCTCGCTCAACTTGGCCGTTGGTTTGTGGGTGATAGACGGAAGCATAATCGAGCTTGATGCCCATTTTGCTGCACCAGAGTTTTACTTCATCGGCCGTGAAGTTCGTGCCATTGTTAGTGATGATGCTGTGCGGGACGGCATAACAGTGTACGACCATGGATATGAAGTCTATCACCGGTACGGATTCAGCTGTTTTAACCGGTTTTGCTTCTATCCATTTGGTGAATTTATCCACCATGACCAGTAAGTATTTTTTCTTGTGGGTTCCCCCTTTAAGGGCTCAAACCATGTCAAGCCCCCAGACTGCAAAGGGCCACATAATGGGGATTGTTTGGAGGGCGGTGGGTGGCATGTGGCTTTGATTTGCAAAAAGCTGGCAACCGGCGCAGCGTTGGACCAAGTCCTGTGCGTCTGCCCGGGCCGTCGGCCAATAGAATCTTGTACGGAAGGCCTTGCTTACAAGACCCCGTGCTGCGGCATGGTGGCCGCCGAGTCCGGCGTGAATTTCTGCCAAAAGTTTCCGCCCTTCCTCTTCGGAGATGCACCTTTGAAGGACTCTGGTAGTGCTTTTTTTATACAGTTCTCCCTCGTGGACCTGTAGGCCTTAGATCACTGCACTATGCAGCGTGCCTCATTTTGGTCCTCCAGAAGTTCCTGCCTAGTTAGGTAGGCCAGGAATGGTTCTATCCACGGGGCTATGATGGCCATTATTACGTGGGCTGAAGGTGTTGTTTCGGTGGCAGAGCCTCCGATTATGTCAGAGTGTTCGGTATTGAGCGTTGTGGCCGGGTCCGGACTAATATTGCCGGTGTCCCCTTCCGATGACACGGATGGCTTAAACAACCTCTCTAAAAAGATGTTGGGGGGACCGCATCGCGTTTTGCACCGATGCGGGCGAGGATATCTGCCGCCTGATTGCTTTCCCGAGCCACATAGTGAAATTCGAGCCCCTCGAACCGAGCTGACATCTTTAGGACGACATTACGATAGGCCACCATCTTTGGATCCTTGGCATCAAAGTCTCCATTTATTTGGGATATTGTGAGGTTCGAATCCCCACGCACCTCCAGGCGCTGAATGCCCATGGAAACTGCCATCCGAAGACCATGTAACATGGCTTCTTATTCGGCTGCATTGTTGGAGTCTGTATACAGTATCTGCAGTACGTATTGAACTGTATCTCCAGTTGGGGACGTCCGGACGACGCTAGCCCCCAGTCCAGCCAGCATTTTGGAGCCGTCGAAATGCATAATCCAATTGGAGTATGCGTCGTACTCTTTAGGGAGTTCGGCTTCCGTCCATTCAGCGACAAAGTCGGCCAATACTTGTGATTTAATGGCTCGTCGAGGTTTGTACGTTATGTCAAACGGGAGGAGCTCAATGGCCCATTTGGCAATCTGGCCCGTGGCATCGCGGTTGTTTATAATATCATTGAGTGGCACCTCTGAGGCTACTGTAATCGAACACTCTTGAAAATAGTGTCGCAGTTTCCGGGATGCCATGAATACCGCATAGGCTATCTTTTGATAATGTGGGTACCGTGATTTTCATGGAGTGAGGAGAGTGGATACATAATATACCGACTTTTGAAGAGGGAATTTATGTCCGCCCGCTTCTCGTTTGACAACGAGCACTGTGCTTACAACTTGATGGGTTGCCGCAATGTATAATAGCATTGGTTCGCCGATGTTTGGCACAACCAGGATTGGGTTGGTTGCCAGTATGGCTTTTATTTCTTCCAATCCGGCTGCAGCAGCGTCCGTCCACTCGAAGTGTTCGGTGCGCCGAAGGAGGCGATAAAGGGGTAATGCCTTTTCTCCTAAGCGGGAGATAAAGCGGCTTAGAGCCGCCACACATCTAGTTAACTTCTGGATTTGTTTGAGGTCTGTTGGTGTCGGCATTCTGGGAACGGGGGTCCCCAGACTTGCCTGCCTGCGGCCTGCGGCGTGGCTCAAAGGGGGGCCCAGCACGGCCCATCTTCATCAACACACACCCAAGACCCTCGCGAGGGGCCAAGCCTCGCGGGGCGGACGACACGGAACTTTCTCAGGCACGGCCTCATCAGGCTGGCTTGCGAGGAGGCGGAGAGATCAAGGCGAGGTACCTCGCGAGGTGCCCGTGACGCAAGCCATGACGACCAAAGGCGCTAGGCGGGCGCCAGCCGCGCAGTTTCCTCCTTTCCTCTTTGGTGCAAAGGGAGCAAGCGCAGGCGAGAGCATCAAGCAAAGGCACCCGTTTCGGTGCAACGAGACCAAGACCAGTCCAACGGCAGGGAGGAAGTCATTGTGGAGCCCAAGCCAGTGTCACCACCAGAGCCTTTGGCAGGCGAGGACCAACTTTAGTCAGGATAAGTGTACCAGATGTTCCCCTTCAAAATGGCCAATTGTTGGCGCCCTTCCCGCTCAATATTTGGGAAGAGGCCCAGGGCCTTTGCCTATAAATAGGACTAGCCACCCCCAGGGTAGGGGGGCAATCAAGAAGGGAGAATCTAGAAGCCAAGAGAGAAACTAGCTAGGATCGGATCGAGTAGCATCACACACACAGAGAGAGAGAAGGGCGACTGAACTCCTCCTAGCAGTTCATCCCCCCAGCCAAGCACAGACCCTCGCGAGGCTGTTCTTCCTTGTATTGCTCATCATCATCAGCCCAAGAGGCAATCCACCACACCACACACTGGAGTGGGGTATTACACCACAACGGTGGCCCGAACCAGTATAAACCATGTGTCTCTTGTGCTGTTCTTTCCATAGCTTAGATCTTAGCGAGGCGGAGGGGTGCAGGTAGGTAGAAGGCAAAATCTCCGCGCGCGCCCCAGTGTTCGAACCTCAAGGGTCTGCCGGAACCCGAAATCCGATATTTGGCGCGCCAGGTAGGGGGTGCGCCGGAATCCACCTTCTACCGCTTCGTGTCCCGTCGCATCATCATCACCATGTCCGGCGACCAGGCGGGCAACCCAGATCCATGGGCGGCGTGGCCCGCCCGTGCAGAGCCGCTCGCCTCGGGCGACCCCGTGCCCCAGGCAGCTCGCGGTCCGCAGGGCGCTGCGGGCCGTGGGCGATGCGGACAGGCTTCGACAGCTCTCACACCGCGGCAGGTGCGGTCAGCGGCAAGGGCCTCCAATCACGCTGCGACCACGACACCGTACACCCGCCGGGAGCAAGCGAACTCGAGGGCCGCGCTCACGGTGGCCCGAGAGCTGCTGCAGTGCAGGCTGCTGGAGGGCGGCCGTGACGTGCTGCTGGAGCGGGTGGCAGAGCTCCTGGGCTTCGCTGCCTCGGTGGCTCACCCCTTCTGCACCAAGCTCCCATCTCAAGCCCAGGGCGGCCCGCGCGGGGGCTCCGCGGGCGCCCGCGGGCTCCAAGGCTACCCCAACACCGGCGAAGCTGTTGGCACCGGACCGGCGGCGGCGCTGCCCCCGCTCCCGGTCCGCGAAGAAGAAGGACTCGACGCGTCCCACGGCCCCAGTGGACAGCCGCGCTACCACCCCACAGTGGGCGCGTCAAGCAGGACTGCGTGGCACACGGAGCACTACGGCGTGGCCTACGGGATGACGGCGCCAGAAGAATACGTGCCCCTCATGATGGACCAAGGACACCGTCACGAGGGTGAACAAGGCTCGCTCCTCAGCCCAAGCTGAGGCGACGAGGCGCCAGAAGCTGAGCCCTTCCAGGAGCCCCGGGATGGTCCCACTGGCCAAGCTGGAGGCAACGATTATCGGGTACCGCTAATTCCTCAGGAGCAGGCATACGCTAATCATGGATCGCGGGAGGTGCAGGTCGCCACAGCGAGCAGCTGCCCCGCTCCCACAGTCTCCTACCCCTCGGGAGGAGGGCGCAGGGGGCTGCAGGAGAGGGGCCGAGATCCGACATCACCACCGCGGCGTTCGAAGCAAGGTGTTCTCAGGAGGTAGGCCCTCTGCTGGGAAGGTGCCTCTGGGCCTGCCCCTGGCGGAGGACCCATGGTCGTCGGGGGAACCGCTGGCGACCGCTCTACCCCATCGGCGGCGTCCTGGTTTCCGGTCGTTGTTGATGGCACTAGAGTGTGGTGCAAGGCGGGGCCCTCGTCTGGCTATATGAAGCAAGGCCGGTACCTGTGAAGAAGGCCCAGTGCCTGTGAAGCTCGCCGCCCCGTGACACTCTCACGTAATAATGAGTGGGGCTGTACACGCCCCGGAGTCTCAGGGGTGCCGGCCTCAGGCCCTGGGGCTCCCTCCCACGCCCAGTGGCAGCACTTAGCTCCGCGCTGGTGAGAAGACGTCCAAGACTAGATTAGGTGCCGGACGTGGCCTTTTGTCTGATTTCGTTGCTTTTCCCTTTGGTTGTCACTTTCCCCCCGGATTCAAGTTGGATTCGAATTTGAGATTTGTGTGTGTTCGGGGAAGGGGTGCTTAGTCTCGTTCAAGCAATTTCTCACATTTTGATTACCACTTCGCCTCAGCTGCCTCCCCTCGTGAGCCCCTCGCGAGCCGGGTCAGGCCTAGCTTGCGCGCAGCCCAGACTGCCGCCTCCGCATCCTCTCAGGAGGGTTTTTTTACTGCAGATCCCACGAATTCGATCAGGGAACACTCAGGCCACCACAGCCTCCCACAGGCTACCTCAGGGCCCGCACGGGACGAAGGTAAACTAGCCAACCAGGGCGTCGCTTAGCCAACCACTTGGCGCGGGCGCATGTGCAATGTAACATCTACTAATACGATGAACACAAGTTTTACATGAGGGGCTCCCCCTCCCAAAATGCTCTCACAGCCATCAGGCCAAAACCTGAGTTCTATTCATGCAGGGTAAGGAAACAGGAACGATGCATGATCAGTCGGATAAATCCCCCAATGCGTCCTCGGGAGCAGCACCCGAATCGTTGCTGGCGTTGCTGGACTCGCCATCGCTGTCTGCGTCGCCGCCAGCGGCGTTAGGGCCGTTCACCACACCGCCCTCATCGGCAGCCACGATCACGCCGTCGTTGTCTGAAGCAAAGGCCCTGACAAGAGCATCCACATTGTCTTCCACCCAGTGCGCCAGGTCGTCTCGGACGGCCTGGGGGACTGGGGCGAGGGCGGCGTCGAAATCGAAGTGGGGATCCATGTTCTGGAGATGGCTGAAGACGCGAGAAAAGGCGCGCCCCAGCAGGGCGCGGCTCCTCCTCTCCACCAACCTGTCGGCCCTGACCGACCGCGCCTCTAGCTACGTCACCACGTCGGTGAAGAACTGAAGGTTGCCGGCGTAGTTGACTACGTGCGGCTCACCAACAGCCGCCTCACAGATGTTGCCCAAGGCTATGTTGGCTCTCTCCCGGAGCGTGGTGAGCATGGGGCCGTGCTCATGCTCCAGGATCCGCCGCTGACGTATCTCGTCTGCATTTTGGCGCACGACGGCTTCAGCCTCCTCCACCCGATGGCGAAGAAGGAGCACCTCGGCCTGGGAGGTGGTTGACTCCCCTTGTGCTACTTCAAGAGCGTCCCGAAGAGCATCGGCCCGCCGCGTCGCTTCCTCCAGCTTGGCCCTCAAGGCAGCAGTCCTACCTTCAGCCTCGGCCCGGATCAACCCCAGCCTCTCCTCGGACTCGCGCTCGAGGTCCAAGCGCGCCATCGCCACCCGACGTCCGACCTCCTCCAGGACACAGGCTTCCCGTGCAGCGACATCATCCTCCGCCTGCGTCACCAAGCGCTCCCTCGTCTCCAGACGCTCGTACTTGCAGGTACGTTCGGCAGCTTCCAGTGTCAGCGCCTCCTCACGCTTCTGGAGCTCTGCTGGGTCGCCAGAGGCCACCTTCATCGACGCGAGAGCTGCCTCGCGCAGCTCCACTTGCTCCTCAAGTCAGTGGCAACAGGCCAGGAGCTCCCGAGCCCGCTCCTCCGCCGCCTCTCACCACCGGTCAGCTTCCCGGGCCTCCTCAGCGGCCCAAGATCGGGCCTCCCGAGAGGCCACCAGCGACGCCTTGGCCTCTTCATCGTCAAGATCGCGCTGATGGCGCGCAAGGGCGATGGCGCCCTCCAGCTCATGCCTCTCTGCAGCCAGGCGCAGGCCCTCGGCCTCAAGGCGCGCGTCTTCATCAGCAAGCTCCTCACCAAGTAGGCTCACCGCGTCAGCCGCCCTTCAAAGGAATCCTTGGCGAAGAGCGCGACGCTCCCGGGCGCGCTCGAGCATGTCTTCCACACCATCATCTGCCCCAAGCAAGCGCCGTGGGCCACGGATCAGCACTCCCCCTCCGGGCAGGGGGCTGGGGGCTGGCACCCTCGCGACAGCCGGGTACGCCACACCAGAAGCCCGGCCTGGAGCCAGCCCGTCCCTAGATGAAGACCGCAGGGAGCGCCTCAGCCAATCGCAGTCCACAACCAGGCGAGAAGCCCATGACAGGCTGGCTATGCCACGAGAAGGCCCGCGAAGGAGGATCGCGAGGTGCGCAGGGCCTCGATGCGCCTCGGGACGGTTCGCCTCTCCGATCGCCCTCACCACAAGGGCTCTGCTGCTCGGAGCGCTTGAGAACGGTAGAGGGGGCGAAGCCAAGGAGGACGACACCTTAGCCATCTCCGCGGGCTCGGCTGGAAGGGGCCTGCGGAGCAAGGATCAGTAAAAGCAACAGAAGGATTGGGAGCTGGAAAAGGAGAAGGCTTACTCATCAGTGGCGAAGTACTTCCTACGCTTCAGCAGGCGACAAGGAGGTACGGCAAGGCCCCTCCTTGCTGGATGCTGCCAGGGTTGGGGTCCCCAGTCAGCATCAAGAGCACTATCCTCAACACTTCAGGCATCAGGTCCTCTTCCTGGAGCCTCATACGATCATCATGCCCGCTGAAGGCCCACATCCGGCGGGAGTGGCGTTGGAGAGGAGCAATGCGGCGAAGCAGGAACTCCTTCACCACCTTGGGCGCTGTCATGCCAAGCGACCTCAAGAACACGAAGCGGCGCCAGACGAAGACGAGCCGGGGGCTCTCAAGCGTCTCCTGGCCCCAGCCCGAATTGGGGACAGCAGGCGAAGTTGGCTCCGATAGCAGGGGGCTGGGCACCCCTGCATCCACATACAGCCACCGCTCGCAGAACCCAGCCACGGGCAGAGGGAGCCTGAAGTCAATCCCTAAGGCTGATGTCTCAGATGCGGCAACGAAGCTCACGCACGCCCAGCATTGGGTAGGGTCGACAAGGCTCAGAGAGAAGAAGTGGCGCAGCAAGGCAACCGAAGGAAGGATGCCCATCATTGCCTCGCAAACAAAGGCGAAGATCGAAAGGAGGGTGATGGATTCAGGACCCAGATGCATCATGTGGATCTGATAGTGGGAAAGCACGACATTGAAGAAATCAGAAAAGGGGGGAACCAGACCCGCCCATAGGGCGTCTGCAAAATACTGGACCTTGGTGACTATCCTGTTGATGGAGAAGTGGGACGCGGGCCAGGCCGTCGTCCTCCTGCATTCGTTGAAGATAGTGGCTAGAGCCGAGCTGACCTTGCCCAAGCCCTCGGCGGGGGCCGCCAACGGCGGCGAGCAAGGCAGAGGCATGGGTTTCTTCCCTTTTCCCTTCTTCGTCGGAGCCATGGTGATGGGAAGGGGGGGAAGGTTCGAGATTGGGTTGAAAACAGAAGCTAGAGTTCGAGAGGAGGAAGGACAGAGGGTGCTCGAGCAACAGAAAGGGGAGCGGCTGTGTACGACTACGAGTCCGCCTAGCATGGCGCAAAATAAGGGGGCGTGGGGGAACAGTGCCGACCACGTCCAATCAACCGCCACGCGGCGCCCAAGGCCGTAGGCTGTTAGGGCCCGCGGCGCTTCGCTCTTGCCCTTTTGCCTCCGTGCACGGCCAATTCCGGGCGCGCCTTGGGCCCGGGGGCTACTGTCGGCGTTCTGGGAACGGGGGTCCCCAGACTTGCCTGCCTGCGGCCTGCGGCGTGGCTCAAAGGGGGCCCAGCATGGCCCATCTTCATCAACACAGACCCAAGACCCTCGCGCCAGGCGGGCGCCAGCCGTGCAGTGTCCTCCTTTCCTCTTTGGTGCAAAGGGAGCAAGCGCAGGCGAGAGCATCAAGCAAAGGCACCCGTTTCGGTGCAACAAGACCAAGACCAGTCCAACGACAGGGAGGAAGTCATTGTGGAGCCCAAGCCAGCGTCACCACCAGAGCCTTTGGCAGGCGAGGACCAACTTTAGTCAGGATAAGTGTACCAGATGTTCCCCTTCAAAATGGCCAATTGTTGGCGCCCTTCCCGCTCAATATTTGGGAAGAGGCCCAGGGCCTTTGCCTATAAATAGGACTAGCCACCCCCAAGGTAGGGGGGGCAATCAAGAAGGGAGAATCTAGAAGCCAAGAGAGAAACTAGCTAGGATCGGATCGAGTAGCATCACACACAAAGAGAGAGAAGGGCGACTGAACTCCTCCTAGCAGTTCATCCCCCCAGCCAAGAACAGACCCTCGCGAGGTTGTTCTTCCTTGTATTGCTCATCATCATCAGCCCAAGAGGCAATCCACCACACCACACACTGGAGTAGGGTATTACACCACAACGGTGGCCCGCACCAGTATAAACCCTGTGTCTCTTGTGTTGTTCTTTCCATAGCTTAGATCTTAGCAAGGTGGAGGGGTGCAGGTAGGTAGAAGGCGAAATCTCCGCGCGCACCCCAGTGTTCGAAACTCAAGGGTCCGCCGGAACCCGAAATCCAACAGTTGGGGTAGCCAACTGTGACAAAGCTCGGATTTTGGCCAGATTAGCTTCAATACCACTACTTGAGATAATGAAACCCAGGAGCTTTCCGGCTGGTACACCAAAAACGCATTTTTCCGGATTGAGCTTGATGTCGTATGTTCGAAGGTTGTCAAATGTGAGCCTCAAGTCGTCTATCAGAGAGTCGACGTGTTTGGTTTTGACGACCACATCATCTACGTATGCCTCTACTGGTTTGCCAATTTGTTTCTCCAGACATGTCTGAATCATGCGCTAATATGTTGCGCCGGCGTTTTTGAGCCCAAAAGGCATTGTGTTGAAACAGAAGGGACCGTATGGTGTGATGAATGCCGTTGCGGCTTGGTCGGACTCCACCATCTTGATTTGGTGGTAACCGGAGTATGCGTCGAGGAAACACACTGACTCGTGTCCTGCGGTAGCATCGATAATTTGATCAATGCGGGGGAGGGGGAAGGGATCCTTTGGGCAAGCTTTATTGAGGTCCTTGAAATCCACACAAAGGTGCCAGGATTTATCCTTCTTTTGTAACATCACCAGGTTTGCTAGCCAGTCCAGGTGTTTTATTTCTCTAATGAATCTGGCCTCCAATAACTTGGCTAGTTCCTCTCCCATGGTCTGTCTCTTAGGTTCGGAGAAACGCCAAAGAGCCTGCTTGACCGGCTTGAATCCCCTTAGGATACTGAGGTTGTGCTCTGCCAGCCTGCGTGGGATTCTTGGCATGTCTGATGGGTGCCAGGCGAATATGTCCCAATTCTCGCGCAGGAACTCTCGTAGTGCGGCGTCCACGGCGGGGTTTAACTGTGCCCCGATGGAGGCTGTTTTTGTAGGGTCCGTTGGGTGGACTTGGAATTTGACTATTTCATTCGCTGGTTTAAAAGAGGTGGACTTGGATCTCTTGTCAACTATCACGTCGTTCCTGTCCACTATGGAGCGTAGCATGGTTAATTCCTCGGCCGAAAGGGCTTCAGATAGTGCCTCGAGGAACAATGCGGTTGTTTTGTTTTTGGCGCAGAGTGCTGTGTCCGGATCACTGGTGAGAGTGATGATTCCGTTGGGCACAGGCATTTTGAGCTTCATGTACCCATAATGGGGTACGGCTTGGAAGATCGTGAACGCCTCACGTCTTAAAAGGGTGTGGTATCCACTACTGAACGGGGCCACTTGAAATGTAATTTCTTCGGAACTATAGTTCTCCTGCGTGCCGAATACCACATCTAGTGTGATTTTCCCAGTGCAGCGTGCTTCCTGATAGGGGATGATTCCTCTGAAGATTGTGCTACTTTGCTCAATGCGGTTCCAGTATATTTCCATTTTTTGAAGAGTTTCCTCATATATGAGGTTTAATCCACTGCCGCCGTCCATGAGTACTTTTGTGAGTCGAAAGTCGTCCACGATTGGACTAAGGACCAGTGCGGCTGGTGCTCGGGCTGTTCGGAATTTAGGTTCGTCACTGGCATTGAAGGTAATAGCCGTGTCACTCCATGGATTTATTGTTGCCACGTGGCAGACTTCGGCGATGTTGCGGAGTGTTCGCTTGCGCCTATTATTTGATGGGAAGGTCTCAAAAACTGTTAATACCGTATTGTTATCCATGGGATGGTGCTCTGTGGCATCTAGGATGAGAAGATCTTCGCCGCTTTTGGCCATCTGTCGGAGTATCCAACATGCTCTAAGGCTGTGCGTTGGTATTGTATCCAATGTGCTATGAATTTTGCAGGGTCCGTTAAGCCATCCCTCCAATACGGTTCCGTGCACTATAGAGGGTTTTTGCTTCTTTGTAATTAACTCGGGTGTCTTATGATAGTGCACCCTTTTACCTCGGATTGGGTGCATATTCGAAGCCGGATTATCCCAAAATTTTGTTTCGGTTTTACAGGCACTTTCCATCGCACAGTACTTTCGTACTATGGATGCCAAGTCGGCAAAGCGTGATATGTCACGGCGACTTATGGCGTTAAGGATTCCCTTGTCCGTGCAATTATTGCAGAAAAGTGAGACTACGTCTTCCTTGCGGCAGTCCTCAACCTTGTTCATCGCAAGGAGGAATCTGGCCCAATAATGATGTACTGTTTCATGGGTCTCCTGCCTGATGTGGGAAAGATCATTTATGTCTGGGTGGGTGGGTGTTCTTGAGTCCGAACCCCTACCCGATCTGAGACCCAGGGGCCAAGGAGTTTCCGATCTTGGAAGTTCGGATTCTGATATGTTGCCCGATGAGTCTGGCCCGCTGCCTGACTCTAGTTTCAGGGTTTGGGTGATGTCCTCCCGTAAACCGGTGTCCGGCTCGGAGAGCTCAGGAATTCGGACATAGTTAGTCCTCAAGATAGAGGAAGAATGGCCGCATTGTTCCTCCACCACCGCACCATGATGGGTGACCGGTGGAGTGTTAATCTCCCTTTGATCGGGTTTAAGCCCAATCCGAT
Organism: Triticum aestivum; assembly: GCF_018294505.1. Taxonomy (NCBI): domain Eukaryota; kingdom Viridiplantae; phylum Streptophyta; class Magnoliopsida; order Poales; family Poaceae; genus Triticum; species Triticum aestivum. The sequence continues at coordinate 395,601,817 of NC_057800.1, read as the reverse complement.
CATAGTCCGTAGCGACTCCCAAGGCGGAGATGCGATCCAAGAGCTCGTTTAGGGAAGAGAGCTCCATTGGATCCATCTGCTCGGCGAATTCCGAGCTGACGTGGAGGCTGTATTCAATGACCCGAGAACTAATCGTCGGTGCAGCAGCCGAACAGGCGGTCATGACGAAACTGCCTAGCTGGAGAGTTTGGCCGACAGCCAGGGCTCCAATGGCGGTAATGCTGTTTTTAACAACGAGATGAGGCATCCTTCCTTACGGCAACGTCACAGAGGAGTTCTCAATGAAAGCACCAATGTCGGTGTCAAAACTGGTGGATCTCGGGTAGGGTGTCCCGAACTGTGCGTCTAAGGCGGATGGTAACAGGAGGCAGGGGACACAATGTTTTACCCAGGTTCGGGCCCTCTTGATGGAGGTAAAACTCTACGTCCTGCTTGATTTATTCTTGATGATATGAGTATTACAAGAGTTGATCTACCACGAGATCGGAGAGGCTAAACCCTAGAAGCTAGCCTATGGTATGATTGTATGTTGTCCTACGGACTAAAACCCTCTGGTTTACATAGACACCGGAGGGGGCTAGGGTTACACAAGTCGGTTACAAAGGAGGAGATATACATATCCGTATTGCCTAGCTTGCTTTCCACACCAAGTAGAGTCCCATCCGGACACGAGACGAAGTCTTCAATCTTGTATCTTCATAGTCCCACAGTCTGGCCAAAGGATATAGTCCGGCTGTCCAGAGACCCCCTAATCCAGGACTCCCTCAAGGTCCAAAGATGGCAATTAAACTATTTGTTTACACTTTATCCAAGACAACAACGAACTGTAGGATGGTAAGTAAGAACTCTACAGCCTTCTTTTTACTGCCCATAATGAGTTGTGTTAGATGACAATGTCTGAATCTTTTTCCTTTGCAGTGGTTGCCAAAGTAGTTTACTCAAGATTACCTCTCAAACTACATGATTGGTGGGCATGCAAAGGTTAAAGTATTTCTACCAGAACACGATGATTATCTAGATGTTTGTGTTAGTTGCCTTATCGTACACGATTTGCAACCATGAATTGTTTCTGATGAAGTATGCATCGTAAACGTTGCACCATAGAATAGCGTGTGCGATAGTTGTCATGTACAACGATGTTAAGATGGTCCGATGTTTTGTGATCCTGTCCGACACTCGTACGAAGATTAGCTAATCTTCTTAACAGTGAACTATTGGTGATGGGCCGCACAACGTACACGTTCTATAATAGTGAGCCGTCTGTGATGGGCCGCGCATCATGAACGTAGCACCACCGAATACCGACTGCGATGGCAATGCGAGAAGAAATGAGTTTGAGTACTGTAGGGGCCCTATCCCTGATGGTTTCTGGGTCGTGTCAGAAGGACCCCCCCTATCGCCCACACGCACTTCGCGATGGTTCCAAATGCCATTGCGGAAAGGGGTTAAAACCCGTTTGTTTAGGACCGACGCGTACCACTGGTTGATGTCTTTCTCATAAAACTTGTCCTTGGAGGAGCTTGGTGAAGACATGGCGATCTAGATCTGACAGAAAAATAGCAAGAAACAAGAAAATATGATATTTCCATGATGCGGTGGTCAAAACATCCGGGAGTATATATAAAGATTTTTTATGTTGCAAAACACGTAGCCTAGAGGAAAACGGAGTCGGGAAGGTTCCCGAGGGTCCCACTACCCACCAGGGCGCGCCAAGGAGGGCATGCGCACCCTGGTGCCTAGTGGGCACCTGGGTTGCCTTCTCGAGTGTTTCATTTTTTCTAATATTCCAAAACTGACAAAAAATATTTGTACAGAATTTTTGGAGTCGTTTTACTTACTGTATCACGTACCTCTTCCTTTTCAGGGTTCTGGAGTGTTCTGGAAGGTCTCCTTTATGTATTCCTCCGATGTCATGGTTTGAATAATGTTAGTTTCAACATTAATAGGTGTACCTAACATATAGTGCTTCATTGTTTGTCCATTGACCACCTTCGGATTAGTTCCTTCGGCATTATTGATCTTAATAGCTCCAGAGCGATGAACTTCTTCAATAATATATGGTCCTTCCCACTTGGAGAGGAGTTTTCTTGCAAAAAACCTAAAACGAGAATTGTACAATAGACCATACTCACCCACTTTGAATTCCCACTTTTGGATTCTTTTATCATGCCATCTTTTAAATTTTTCTTTGAACAATTTGGCATTGTCATAGGCTTGGGTTCTCCATTCATCTAATGAGCTAATATCAAATAACCTTTTTTCACCGGCAAGTTTGACGTCATAATTGAGTTCTTTAATTGCCCAATATGATTATGTTCTAACTCAAGAGGCAAAAGACAAGCTTTTTCATAAACCATTTTATATGGGGACATACCCATTTGATTTTTATAAGCTGTTCTATAAGCCCAAAGTGAATCATCTAATTTCCTAGACCAATTCTTTTGGGACCTATTGACATTTTTTTGTGAAATTAATTTTATTTCCCTATTGCTAAGTTCAACTTGACCACTAGACTGAGGATGATAAGGTGATACAATTCTATGGTTAACATCATACTTAGCAAGCATTTTACGGAAAGCACCATGAATAAAATGTGAACCACCATCATCCATGAAATATCTAGGGACTCCAAACCTTGGGAAAATGACTTTCTTAAGCATTTTAATAGAGGTGTTGTGATCAGCACTACTAGTTGGAATAGCTTCTACCCAATTGGTGACATAATCAACACCAGCCAAAATATGTGTATACCCATTAGAGGAAGGAAAAGGTCCCATGTAATCAAATCCCCAAACATCAAATGGTTCAACAGCAAGTGAATAATTCATAGGCATTTCCTTACACTTACCAATATTACCAATCCTTGACATTTATAGCAACATAAAACAAACCTACGGGCATCCTTGAAGAGAGTAGGCCAATAAAAACCAGATTGCAATACCTTGTGAGCAGCTCTGTCTCCCGCATGATGCCCTCCATAAGCTTCGGAGTGACATTTCCGTAGGATTTGTCCCTGTTCATGCTCAGGTACGCAACGTCTAATAATACCATCAACTCCTTTATAAAGATGTGGGTCATCCCAAAAGTAATGTCTTATATCATAGAATAATTTTTTCTTTTGTTGGTATGTGAAGCTAGGTGGTATATATTTAGCAACAATGTAATTAACATAGTCAGCATACCAAGGAGTGTTATGAGAAACACCTATTGCAGCTAATTGTTCATCGGGAAAACTATCATTAATAGGTTGTGGGTCATCAAGAATATTCTCTAACCTAGACAAGTTATCAGCCACGGGGTTCTCAGCTCCCTTTCTATCAGTGATATGTAAGTAAAATTCTTGTAGCAAAAGAACCCACCTAATGCGTCTAGGTTTAGGATCTTTCTTTTCCATAAGATATTTTATAGCAGCATGATCGGTGTGAACAATTACTTTAGAATCAACAATGTAAGATCTGAATTTATCACAAGAAAACACCACTGCTAAAAATTCCTTCTCAGTAGTAGCATAATTGCGTTGGGCACTGTTTAGAGTTTTACTAGCATAATGAATAACATTTAATTTCTTATCAACTCTTTGTCCTAGAACAGCACCAACTGCATAATCACTAGCATCACACATTATTTCAAAAGGCAAGTTCTGACGCCCGGATAATTAGGCTACAGTAATCCCACGTTAACGATGCCACGTCACCTCGATTATTGTTGCTAATCTCGCGTTGGATCAAAACTATTCAAATTTGAATTTGAATTTTTGTCAAACATCAAAAGTTTCAAACATTAAAATAAAATGTTTAGATTGTGCCAAATATTGCATAGGTAATTATAGTGAAGAAAACACAAGTTTAGAAAATGCTAAAATGCTCTAAAATAAATAAAACAAAAAATTGAAAATAAATAAAACAAAAAGGAAATACAAAACAGAAAATGAAAGAGAGAAAAAAGAAAACCCCCCTTTCCCCTGGGCCTTGGCCCAGACAACAGCCGGGCCGGCCCACCCCAACCCCCTGGCCTATTTGGCCTCATTCCCCCCAAACCCTAACCCAACCACCACCACTCTCCCCCCCACTCGCTCTCTCCCCCTCACTCCCCTGATCCAAATTGGGATCGGGGCGACCGAGCCCTCGACGCCCGACGCCGCCCCGCCGCTCGACGCCGGAGCCACCTCGTCAGACTGCCTCCCCGTCTCCGACACCGTCGTCCCCGTCCTCCTCCCCGCGCCCCACTGCCCCATGCCATACAACCGACGTGAACACCGCACCACACCTTCCTCCCTCTTACCCTCTGCCCTCCTCCCTCACGCGTCTCTAGCCGCGTTGAGGCCCCGCTCACCCCGCTTCGTCCCCCCCTCGCCCCGCGCGCTCACCGCGTTCGCCGCATCGGCCGCGCCCTGCCGTGCATCGCCACCGCGCCGCTCGCCCCAACAACGACCCCTACCGCTGGTCGTCTACGCTCGCCGCCCGCCTCTGCTCATTGCTGTTGTCGTTGTTCCGCTGCTATACCGGGCAGCCCTGCCCCGGCACCCGTCTGCGCTGCCCCTTCACGTCGGTACTGCTGTGGCCTTGCCGTTCCGCGTGCTTGCAGCCCCCCACTCGTACACGATGCCGCCGGTACTCACCTCGCGTGCGTGCCCCACGCGTGCACTCCCTGCAGCCATGCCACTGCCGCCTCCCCTGCTCCGGCTCGCTGCCTCATCGCGGCTCCCCCGGCCCAAACTCGCTGCCGCCTCGCTCCGCCGTGCCTGCGGCCACCTCCAGCGACGCACCGGCGCCGGCTCTGCCCTCACACGGGTCGAGTGTCCGCAGTGCCCATTCAGGCTATGCCCGTACCCAGCGCCCGACCCACTAAGGCCCCTAGGGCCAATGACATTAGGGGCCCATGCCCCTGGAACGTTTACAAAAAAAGATTAAAATAATTATAATAAAAATTTAATTAATTAATTAATTAATTAATTAATTAATTAACTTAGATAATTGTGATTAATTAACCTAATTAACTGTTAGTTTGTTAATCAGTCAATGACAGGCGGACCCCACATGTCAGTTTGACCCAGTCAACAGCTCTGTTGACTGCTGACATCATGCTGATGCAATAATGCTATTTTCGAATTAATTCCATCATAATAATTTATAAATTTATTAAAACTTTGAAAATTAATCTAAAATAACCCGTAAGTCGGATGAAAATACTTTGTACATGAAAGTTGCTTAGAACGACGAGACGAATCCGGATACGCAACCTGTTTGTTAGCCACACGTCCCTAGCAAAACGAACATGCAACTTTTCCCCTCCGGTTCATTTGTCCAAAAACGCGAAACACCAAGAATACTTTCCCGGATGTCCCCCCCCCCTCGCCGGTATCACCTACTACCAAGTTAGGGCACACCTAGCACCGCTCATTGTCATGTCATGCATCATCATGCATATGTTTGCATTATATTTATTGTTTCTTCCCCTCTTCTCTCGCTAGACACCGAGACCGATGCCGCTGCTACCCAGTACGACTACGGTGTTGACGACCCCTCCTTCTCGGGTGAGCTTCCAGGCAAGCCCCCCCCCCCTTGATCAACCTGATATCGCCTACTCTTCTCTCTACTTCTTGCATTAGAGTAGTGTAGCATGTTACTGCTTTCGGTTAATGCTATTCTGCTGCATAGACTGTCCTTGCTACTACTGTTGTTACCTTTACGTGCAATCCTAAATGCTTAGTATAGGATGCTAGTTTATCATCAGTGGCCCTACATTCTTGTCCGTCTGCCATGCTATACTATTGGGCCGTGATCACTTGGGAGGTGATCACGGGTATATTACTTATATACATAATATATGATACATGTGGTGACTAAAGTCGCGTCAGCTCGTAGAGTACACGTGGGTGATTCACGGATTGGGGGCTGAAAGGACATACTTTCCTGACGACCCTCTGTGTGGATCTTTGTGGCGAAGCGACAGGGCGGGTTAAGACCACCTAGGAGAGAGGTGGGCCTAGCCCTGGTCAGCATCCGCGGTTATATCAATTAACATGCTAAACAAGATCTTGGAATTTGATTAAGTCTGGCCACTGGCCTATACGCACTAACCAACTATGCGGGAACAATTATGGGCACTCGACATCATGGTATCAGCTGAAGCCTTCTTGATGTCAGCGACTGAGCGGCGCGTGCCGGGTTGGACCGCGTAACGCAATTTCCTTTGTAATGGAGGTTGCTAGGTCTGCTCACCGGTCGCGTACGAAACGTCTAGGTGTGCAACGAGCGATGGGCCCAGACCCCTGCGTGCATAGGATTTAGACCCGCGTGTTGACCTCTCTGTTAGGCCTAGGTGGGGCTACGATGTGTTGATCTTCCGAGGCAGGGCATGACCCAGGAAAGTGTGTCCGGCCAGAGGGATCGAGCGTGTTGGGTAATGTGGTGCACCCCTACAGGGAAGTTTATCTATTCGAATAGCCGTGTCCCTTGGTAAAAGGATGGTCCAGAGTTGTACCTTGACCTTATGACAACTAGAACCGGATACTTAACAAAACACACCCTTCCAAGTACCAGATACAACCAGGTGATCACTCTCTCACAAGGCGACGAGGAGAGGGTCGCCGGGTAGTGTTGGGGATATAACTATTGGGTATGACCCACCCAGGAGGGGCCGGGTCATACCACTGGAGGTTCATAAAAAGCAAGGCCCATGAAGATGTGGAAGAAGGCGGTTCATGAAGGGGGCTTACTGAAGGCCCGAAGCCTGAAGGTGAATTAAAGCCCACATGTGTAAACTGCCATATATGTATGACTTGTGTTGTAAGGCAAACGTAGTTAGTCACCGGGCCGGACACGGTGTGTATGAGTCGGCCGGGACTCCGTGAGCCACTGGGCATCAACCTGTGTATATAAAGGGACGACTCGGCAGCGGCTTAGGGTAAGAAACAAGAGATCCAGAACTAGGTCAAGCACATTCGCTCCCTGGTAATCGAAACCCAAGCAATACCAACTCAAACTGGAGTAGGCTTTTACCTTCACCGCAAGGGGACAAACCAGTATAAACTCCCTGTGTCCTTTCTCCCTATAACCCCTTTAAGCTAACGTAGTTGCGATGGCTCCACGACTAAGTCCTTCTGCTAGGACATCTGCCGTGACAATTCCACGATAGTTGGCGCCCACCGTGGGGCTGTCGCACGGTGGTTTCAAGTTCTTGAAGGGTAGCTTTGAAGGGATCAAGGGATACGCTGTGGGCTGGATGACCAAGAGTCGTTGGAGCAAGCTCTACATCGATGATGCATGTTGGGGCCCTGAGGCCGGCTCAATTGAGTACGGGTACCGGGTCCCCTTCGGCGGAATCCACGTCTTCATTGGCAAGATCGGCGAACCGGTCCCTGAGCCGGACATCTGCACCGACATCATCGAGACCGCTCAGCGTGCATGACCCGCCCGGGTTCAACCCGTCGTGAGGAGCGCCTTCGTTGGATTTATCCATGGCGACGAATTTGAGGAAGGATCTGTGTTCGGTGGAGAGATGGATATCTGCTCTGATGGTGAGTCATCAACCAGCGAGACCAACTCAATGTATCAACTACAAGACGGCCGGCTTGGGGGATGTTCTGATGCTGACAGTATTCTGGACCCACATGAGCCGCGGAACAGGGTCGCGATCTTCATGGCTGGCACACAGCTAGCTCTTGGTTCGACAACCGCTGCGGCTATGACATCCAGTGCAGCGGCGACGACTGGTGCTGGCTGGTTTGCATGCCCGCCGGCTCAAGTTCTCACCGAGTTATTAGAAGCTTTGGCAACTTTGATGGGTGTGGAGGTAACCCCAGATAACCAGGAACATCACAAGCTGGATGTGGCTAAGCGGCGAGATGAGATAGCTCAAGCCAAGGAAGAGTTGGCTGCTGAGAACGCTAGGATGACTGCAGAGCAGGCTGTCTTGGAGGCCCAGGCACAGCGGATCCAAGCAGACTCCTTCCGGCTCACGTTGGATCAGAATGCTTCAAATGAGATTATGAGGAGGAGACACCGAAGTCATATACCCCCGGCTTACGAGCCGAGGAACCTCTTCAACACGCCTGGAGCGGGGACCAGTGACCCGCCGGTGGTAAACCGAACGGTTGAAGCACCCGGGGCAGGAGCGCCAGTTCAGCCACGCACATGGACCCTCCACGTGTGAATAATACCCCGCCTCAGCATGTTTCGACACCACCGGGTCATTATTCTAACCCTTTGGACAATACGATTGTTGTGGCATCGTGATTGGCGGCTCTGCCAGTTGAACGCGAGTCACTGACGGTGATTGAAATGCGGAGGGCCAAAGAACTTCTTCGGACGGCATTGGAACAACAAGCGGCTTATTCTTATAGTCGTGAGCGGATTCACTCAACCCATCGTCCAAGCCGGAGTTACAGCATGCACATTGACTCACCAGCGGTTTCAAGTACTGAACAACGCCATAACTAGCCTCGTGGACATGACCCGAGGCGCAGTGGTGCCAATGCCCAGACTCTGGTGGATCAGGGAACAACGCGTCGGGAGGCCGAGCTAGCGGCTCATCAACACGCTCCTGCTTACCCGGCGACTTCGGTAGAGGCAGGCATGACCTCTAAAACCTTGGGTGTGCCATGTTTAGTGTCCGCTTTGTCGGCGTTCTGGGAACGGGGGTCCCCAGACTTGCCTGCCTGCGACCCACGGCATTGCTCTGCGAGCGGGCCCGTACAACCCATCTTCACCAGCAAAGACTCAAGATCCTCGCGAGGGGCCAAGCCTCACGAGGTGGACGACACAAGACCTCCTCAGGAGCGGCCTCATCAGGCTGGCTCATGAGGGGCGGCGAGTTCAAGGCCAGGCAAACCTCGCGAGGTTCCAGTGACGTGAGCCATGACGACCAAGGCCAGGCGGGCGCCATAGCGCACAGTGTCGTTGTTTCCTCTTTGGTGCTAAGGAAGCAGGCGCAGGCACAGAGTACCGAGGTGTCAAGCAAAGGTTTCCATATCAGTGCAACAAGACCAAGACCAGAAGTACGGCAAGATAGAGGTCACCGTGGGGCCCAAGACGGCGTCACGGCCAGAGCCTTTGACAGGCAAAGACTGCTTTTGCCAGGATAAGCTGTACTAGCTGTCCCCTTTCAAATTGGCCGTTGTTGGCTCCCTTCCTGCTCAATATTTGGGGAGAGGACCAGGGCCTCTGTAAATAGGACTAGCCACCACAGTAGCTAGGAGGGAGGAAGGATCGATAGACTAGTCTGGCCAAGAGAGACCAGGACAACCACGAGTTCACCAAGCACAAGAACAACTCTCCTCAGGAGGCTGTTCTTCCCTTTGTACTAATCATCCTCAGCCAAAGAGGCAATCCACCACGCCGCACTGGAGTAGGGTATTACACCACAACAGTGGCCCGAACCAGTATAAATCTTGTGTCCCTTGTGTTATGAGTTTGTCGAGTTAGTTCGTAAGATGTTAGTTGATCTAGGACGTGGATCAGTAGGAGGGAGATCTTCACGCGCACCCCAGTGTTCGAACCTTGAGGGTTTTGCCGGAACCCGTGATCCAACATTTGGCACGCCAGGTAGGGGTGTGCCGAAGCTTCCCTTCCATCACTCCGTGTCTCGTTGCTCCATCGTCTCCATGTCGGACGCTCGCCGCGCTCGCGCTGAGCGTCAGGCTGCCCTCGCCGCCCATGTTGCTCAGACGGCTCCCATAGGTGGGCCACCCCATTGTTCTCCGTCGCCTTCTGCCAATGCCGCACCGCCACCCCTCGATGCGGCGGGACGGCCGCACCGCCACCCCATCGCTGACCCCGGCCGGTTCCTCATCCCATGCTTGTCGCGCTCCTGTGGACGCGCAGGCTGCTCTGTGCATGGCGTGCGAGCTCCTGCGCTACAGCCCAATCGACGACCTCTACGAGGACTGGCTCGACCGCATCGCCAAGCTTGTGAGTGCCGCAGGGGGCTCCCATGCGTCGTCCCTCTCGCCACCTCGCCCTCTGCCAGCCGCGGGCGGCGTGGCCCCCGAAGCGCCTCCACCACCTCTACCACAAGACGGGGTCCTGGCACCTAGGCACGCGGCCCCACGGTGTGACCTGCCAGAAGAAAGAAGCTGCCAAGAAGTCCCTCGGCCGCAAGAAAACGCCCCCGCGCTCCCCGCGCCGCCACGGCAAAACCGCATGCCGCCTGTAGCGGCGGTGCGCGGACCCCATCAAGGACAAGTTCTCCACCAGCGCAGAGTTCCGGTGACCATGGCAGGCTGTCGCGCCTTCACCCCTGAGCTGCGTAGCGTCGCTTGGTCGGGCAAGTTCAAGCCGGATCTGCCTCCTCGCTACGATGGCACCCCCAACCCCGCGGAGTTCCTGCAGCTCTACGAGCTAAGCATCAAGGCATCCAACGGTGACGAGAAAGTCATGGCGAACTAGTTTCCCATGGCTCTCAAGGATGGTGCCCGCTCCTGGCTCCTGAACCTGCCTCCAGGTTCGATCACCTCCTGGGACAAGATGCACGACCGTTTTGTCGCCAACTTCCAGGGCACTCGCGACCGCCCATCGGCTGTGGGTGACCTGCGCCGCGTCAAGAAACAACTAGGAGAGACCCTCTAGAAGTACATCCAGCGCTTCAACAACGTCCGCCTCAAGATCCCCAAGGTGATGGACGAGGCCATCATCACTGCATTCTCCGATGGCGTCTGCGGCGTCAAGTTAAGGAGGAGCTCGCCATCCACGAGGAGTTGTGCACGTCCCTGGAGCTGTTCAACCTGGCGACCAAGTGCGCAAGAGCTGAGGAGGGGCGCCTCTCCCTCCTCGTGCTCCCGGCTGCGGACCCGGAGGAGAAGAAAGCCAAGGCCAAAGACGTGAAGCGCAAGGGAGAAGCCGTGCTCGCAGTGGAGCCGGACACAAAGCGCGGCAGGGACCAGCCCGAGTCATCCAAGAGCAGTCGACTGTTCTGCACCTTCCATAACCTGCATAGCCACAACACCAGCGATTGTCAAGAATTCAGAGCCATTCGAGAAGGACGCTTCGGTCGACGCCCCGAGCGCAACGACCGGGGCTACGGTTGAGGAGGAGGACATGGTGGCGGACGCTGGGATGACCGTGGCCTGCGCCAAGAGTAGCACGACTGGCCTCGTGAGGACCACTGGCAGGATCAGCCTCGCGAGGGCGCCTGGAGGGATCAGCCTCGTGAGGATCGTCCTCACGGCAACGTCGGTCTCCCTCCACTACCGCCACCACCAAGAAGGAATGACGACCACCACCAAGACGAGGGGTTCGGGGCTTCCAGGAGTCGCGTGCCATCGGCTACATCTTGGGCGGAGCTCAAGCCCCAGCCCCACAGCGTATCTTCAAGCAATTTGCTCGCGAGGTAAACGCAGTCCTCCCCAAGCTCGAGGCCACGCGCCCACTCAGGTGGTCCCAGTGCGCCATCACATTCAGCTCAGCAGGCCAGCTCAAGTGTGCGGCTACTGCCGACGTCCTCCCGATGCTTTGTTCACCCATCATTAGCAACGTGCAAGTCACCAAGACCCTCATCGACGGTGGCGCAGGGCTCAACATCCTGTCCGTCGAGACGTTCGACAGCCTCCAAGTGTCGTATGATCAGCTTCATCCCACCAAGCCTTTCTCAATAGTGATCGACGGCTCCACCACGCCGATCGGTCAGGTCCGCCTGCTGTCACCTACGGACAGCACAACAACTACCGCACCGAGCTCATCGACTTCGACGTCGCCCAGATCCGTCTGCCATAAAATGCCATCCTCGGGTATCCGGCCCTGGCCAAGTTCATGACCATCACGCACCACGGCTACAACGTCCTCAAGATGCCAGGAAGCGGTGGGATCATCACAGTCCCCTGCGAAGAAAGAGATGCGGTGTGCTCCCTCGAGCGTGGCTTCCAAGCAGTGTCAATTGAAGACCCCGGCCACAATGCAGCTCCGTACCCTCCGGAGGTCGTCCCCAAGAAGAAGAAGAAGAAGAAGCAACTCTGTGCCGGACCTCAGGAGGGCAGCACCGCAAGTGGCACCTCGTCAGGATCAGCGCCCGCACCTAGGGCGCCTCCCTCTATCGCATAGGAAGGCGTGCCCGGCGCCCTCCTCGGGTAGGGCTCGGGGGCTCTCTTCTGGAGGGCCTCAGACCTCGCCAACGTCACGAGGGAGGCGCTCGGGCACCACTTGGAGGCGTGTTTCGCGGCATGTCTCCTTCAGGAGGACATTGGGCAAAGAGCGCCCGGTGCTCAGGAGTTCATCACCGAGGTATCTCAGGAGCTTCAGGAAGCAAGAGCAATATGCGGCGACTGCCGCCTACCTGGCGCCACTGTTCAAGATATCTTCCGATATTCCAATATATCGGCCGATTTATCGCTTACCCGTGTCTCACCGATAAGATAAATCGGCCGATAAATCATCCGATATGGTGATAAATCGACCGATATGCCGATAAACTGGCTGATTTACCCCTTATCATGGGTCGATCGATAAGTTCCCGATAAGCGATATCCCCAACATTGCCTGGCGCTGCTCCCCACCCAGGTGAGAGTGGTGAGCTACGCATCTGCATCGACATACCAGGGCTCAACCGAGCCGCATCTCAGGAGTGCTTCTGGCCTTCGCGTGTCAGGCGCTGCGAAGGTCCACCTCACAGCTATGTTTGCATGCCGTTCGGCCTGCCGAGCATGGCCGCTGCCTTCCAGCGCAACTTGCGGAGCGTCATGGAGGGTCAGGAGCCGGGCACCATGCAGTCCTGGCGAAGATGGACACGGTCCTCAAGGAACCACCTGGACCCCCAGAGCCTCCCGAGGCTCAGGGCCCTGGTGGCTCATGAGAAGCAACCCCTTCACCACATACCTTCAGCTGATTCAACACCCCTTCATCAACGGAACCAGGTGACATTTTCCAAGTTCGTTTAGCTGGGAGCACCCAGTGGGCTGCATTATTCCCAAGCCGTGTGGGTCCGTCCCTGTGGCATGTATCTTTCATTATTTATGTCTTTAGCTTACCTTGCTGGGGGCGCCCCTCGGGCTGCATCATCCCCAAGCCACTCGGGCCGGGCCCAGTGGCGCGTATCATTAGACATTTACCTGAGCTAGGTTGCCTTTCATGCTTGATCTATCTATGACTATCACCTGCTTGATTGTCGCCCATCGCGGGAGCCGCACGTCGGTCGTATTTCTTCAGGACCCTTCGCGGGAGAGGATTAGGCATGGCGTCTGTGCTCGGGTCCGTCCCGGCAGCATCGATAAATCCAACGGCCGAGCTCTGTCTGGCGGGCTGGCCCTGTTCACGTCACCTCGGGGGGCCGTTGGTGCTTGGCTTGTTGGAAATATGCCCTAGAGGCAATAATAAAAGCATTATTATTATATTTCCTTGTTCATGATAATTGTCTTTATTCATGCTATAATTGTGTTATCCGGAAATCGTAATACATGTGTGAATAATAGACACCAACATGTCCCTAGTAAGCCTCTAGTTGACTAGCTCATTGATCAACAGATAGTCATGGTTTCCTGACTATGGACATTGGATGTCATTGATAACGAGATCACATCATTAGTAGAATGATGTGATGGACAAGACCCAATCCTAAACATAGCATAAGATCGTCTAGTTCGTTTGCTAGAGTTTTTCCAATGTTAAGTATCCTTTCCTTAGACCATGAGATCGTGTAACTCCCAGATACCGTAGGAGTGCTTTGGGTGTACCAAACGTCACAACGTAACTGGGTGACTATAAAGGTATACTACGGGTATCTCCGAAAGTGTCTGTTGGGTTGACACGGATCAAGACTGGGATTTGTCACTCCGTATGACGGAGAGGTATCATTGGGCCCACTCGGTAATGCATCATCATAATGAGCTCAAAGTGACCAAGTCTAATCACGGGATCATGCATTACGGTACGAGTAAAGTGACTTGCCGGTAACGAGATTGAACAAGGTATTGGGATACCGACGATTGGATCTCGGGCAAGTAACATACCGATTGACAAAGGGAATTGTATACGGGATTGATTGAATCCTCGACATCATGGTTCATCCGATGAGATCATCGAGGAGCATGTGGGAGCCAACATGGGTATCCAGATCCCACTGTTGGTTATTGGTCAGAGAGTTGTCTCGGTCATGTCTACATGTCTCCCGAACTCGTATGGTCTACACACTTAAGGTTCGGTGACGCTAGGGTTGTAGGGATATGTATATGCAGTAACCCGAATGTTGTTCGGAGTCCCGGATGAGATCCTGGACGTCACGAGGAGTTCCGGAAGGGTCCGGAGGTAAAGAATTATATATAGGAAGTGCTATTTCGGGCATCGGGACAAGTTTCGGGGTCATAGGTATTGTACCGGGACCACCGGAAGGGTCCCGGGGGTCCACCGGGTGGGGCCACCTGCCCTGGGGGGCCACATGGGCTGTAGGGGGTGCTCCTTGGCCTATATGGGCCAAGGGCACCTGCCCCAAGAGGCCCATGCGCCTAGGGTTCAAGGAAGGGAAGAGTCCCAAAGGGGGAAGGCACCTCCTAGGTGCCTTGGGGAGGAGGGATTCCTCCCTTGGCCGCACCCCCTAGGAGATTGGATCTCCTAGGGCCGGCGCCCCCCCCTTGGACTCCCTATATATAGTGGGGAAAGGAGGGCCTCTCATCCCACGCCTTTGGTGCCTCCCTCTCCCTCTCCAACACATCCTCCTCCTCCATAGTGCTTAGCGAAGCCCTGCCGGAGTACTACAGCTCCATCACCACCACGCCGTCGTGCTGCTGCTGGAGCCATCTTCCTCAACCTCTCCTTCCCCCTTGCTGGATCAAGAAGGAGGAGATGTTACGCTAACCGTACGTGTGTTGAATGCGGAGGAGCCGTCCGTTCAGCGCTAGGATCTCTGGTGATTTGAATCACATCGAGTACACCTTCCTCATCCCCGTTCTTTGAACGCTTCCGCGCGTGATCTACAAAGGTATGTAGATGCAATCCGATCACTCGTTGCTAGATGAACTCCTAGATGGATCTTGGTGAAACCGTAGGAAAATTTTTGTTTTCTGCAACGTTCCCCAACATGGCTTTCTCACGCGATTACCTCAGGAGATTCGTTCGGTGCAGGTTGTCTAACCACCTCGCAGGACCAAGACAGCGAACAAGAGTCAAGACCAGGTGCAACCCGCCTTGAGGTAGGGCCTCGTAAGTCCCACGCTGGCTCACGAGTGCCCAGACACACCCCGTTTAACCCTGTCGTGCAAGCCACACATCAGGGCGGGGTTGTACATGCCTCGAGGGCGCTCCGCAGCAGGGAGCCCCCTCCCACATACCAGAAGCGAATCAGCAATCACCACGGCGACCAGTGCCCTTCCTCGCGCTAACTTGCGGGAACTTCCTAAGGCCATAGCAGGCGGTACCACGGACTCTCCCGCTTCTCTCATGCGATTCGCTTGTGCACTAAAAGGGGGGCTCCTGAGCATCGTGCCTCAGGAGCTCTTACTGGCTCTCCAGCCCTCACCCCCTGGCCTTGACCATGGCACGCGAGCTGGCATACCAGCGGCGGCTGAGCTCGCTCGAGGGCCGGGACCTGAGGACGTAGAGCACCAAGAATAACATGGAGGGGAGGGGGAGGCCAGCACGGGTCTGACCTAGCTACTCATCAACGGCCGACGCCCAAGCCTGGCATCTCGCGAGGAACCAACCCCAGATTGCTAAGATAAGTTTCGCGATCAGTCAACCGCTACAGCGTAGAGTTCTCATTTGTGTAGCCCCGCTGCGGTGACATAGTATCCCTCTCCTACCTCTCGGTGGTTGCTTGCGCGCCAAATGGGACCTCCTGAGCATCACGCCTCACGGGCTCTTACTGGACCTTGGGCCGCTCACCTCCTGGCCTTGACCATGGCACGCGACCTGGCATACCAGCGACGACTGAAGCCTGCCTGGGGATCGGGACCCATCGGCGTAGAGCACCTCTCCATCGCGAGGTTGGAAAGGGGAAACTGAGCCTGAACGTAGCACGCACACGCACAATTTCATAACAAGGATAATGTCAAAAAAGGACACTACAGAAGCCTTACAAGCCCCAGCGGGGTCCATTTCCTGATTCCTCGCAGGGAACAAAAGACAAGAACCTAGGGAGCCCTAACTACGTGTGCCCCTGTGGATGACGTCATCATCAACAGTGGGCCACCTGAGGCCGGCGCCAACCTCATCCAGATCAGCGTCGGCGGCAGCCTGACGCTGCAGCTCTACTCCGGGCTCGGCGGGAGCTCGGGGGCACGTACCTGTCGTCGCTCATCTCCGGAGACTCCACGAGCTTGGGAGACTCACTGGACCACCAGGAGTTGTCGCTGTCACTGGAGGAGCTGCAGGCGAGGCCTGCAGCAGGCCCATCGCCCATTGCTGTTGAAAGGATCGAGAAGAGGTGTCTAGAGGGGGGTGATTAGACACTAAGTACCAAAAGCTGCAGTTTTTAATTTCTTTAAGTTGAAATGGAGTTTTGGCACAAGTTTAACAAACACAATACATATCAAGCAAGTATGCAAAGAGTATATGAGCAGCGGAAAGTAAAGCATGCAACTTGCAAGAATGTAAGGGGAAGGGTTTGGAATATTCAAACGCAATTGGAGACACGGATGCTTTTGTCGTGGTTCCGATAGGTGGTGCTATCGTACATCCACGTTGATGGAGACTTCAACCCACGAAGGGTAACGGTTGCGCGAGTCCACGGAGGGCTCCACCCATGAAGGGTCCACGAAGAAGCAGCCTTGTCTATCCCATCATGGCCATCGCCCACGAAGGACTTGCCTCACTATCGGTAGATCTTCACGAAGTAGGCGATCTCCTTGCCCTTACAAACTCCTTGGTTGAACTCCACAATCTTGTTGGAGGCTCCCAAGTGACACCTAGCCAATCTAGGAGACACCACTCTCCAAGAAGTAACAAATGGTGTGTTGATGATGAACTCCTTGCTCTTGTGCTTCAAATGATAGTCTCCCCAACACTCAACTCTCTTTCACAGGATTTGGATTTGGTGGAAAGAAGATTTGAGTGGAAAGCAACTTGGGTAAGGCTAGAGATCAAGATTCATACGGTGGGAATGGAATATCTTGGCCTCAACACATTAGTAGGTGGTTCTCTCTCAGAAAATGTGTATTGGAAGTGTAGGTATGTTCTGATGGCTCTCTCCACGAATGAAGAGTGGGTGGAGGGGTATATATAGCCTCCACACAAAAACTATCCATTACACACGATTTACCAATCTCGGTGAGACCGAATTTAGAAACTCGGTCGGACCGATTTAGCAAAATCTAGTGACCGTTAGGATTTTCGGTGGGACTAACATGCAACTCGGTAGGACCGATATGGTTTGGGTTAGGGCATAACATAATCTCAGTGTGACCGATTACACAAACTCGGTGGGACCAATTTTGGTAATAAGCTAACCAGAGAGTTCGTCAGGCAAACTCAGTGGTAACGATTACACAAACTCGGTGGAACCAATTTTGGTAATAAGCTGACCAGAGAGTTTGCATTGTAATCTCGGTAGTACCGATTGCTCAAACTCGGTGAGACCGATTTTGGCAATGGACATACACAGAG
Organism: Triticum aestivum; assembly: GCF_018294505.1. Lineage (NCBI taxonomy): Eukaryota > Viridiplantae > Streptophyta > Magnoliopsida > Poales > Poaceae > Triticum > Triticum aestivum. The sequence goes on along the minus strand of NC_057800.1, from coordinate 395,584,295 downwards.
AGATTACAATCCCATCTCGGTGAGACCGAGATCCCTATCGGTGAAACCGATTTGCCTAGGGTTTGTGGCAGTGGCTATGACATCTGAACTCGGTGTCGCCGGATAGAAAGAATCGGTGGGGCCGAGTTTGAATTTTGGTTTAGGTCATATGTGGATGTGGGAAGGTAGTTGAGGGTTTTGGAGCATATCACTAAGCACTTTGAGCAAGCAAGCCATTAAGCAACACCTCATCCCCTCTTGATAGTATTGGCTTTTTCTATAGACTCAATGTGATCTTGGATCACTAAAATAGAAAATGTAGAGTCTTGATCTTGAAGCTTGAGCCAATCCTTTGTCCTTAGCATCTTGAAAGGGTTCCACATCCTTTAGTCCATGCCACTTAATTTGTTGAACTTGTGTGAAACATACTAGGTAAAAGTATTAGTCCAACAAGAGATATGTTGTCATTAATTATCAAAATCACCCAGGGAGCACTTTTGCTTTCAGTCTCCCCCTTTTTGGTAATTGATGGCAACATACATCAAAGCTTTAGATAAAGATATAGAGAATAGCAAGTAAAGCTTTGGAAAGACATGTAACAAGCATAGGCTCCCCCTACATGTATGCAATCATGTGAATATGGAATATAGAAGCATGTGAGAGCATAACCATGACAGAGTAGGCAATGTGTTACATGTATCTTGGCTATATGCATCAGGGCAAAAGATATGGATATGGGAAATGTACCTTCATGCCCATGAGTCCTTCTTGCAAACAGTATGTACATCAGCAAGAATTTCCCATACACATGACTATGATGCATATACTTACCTTGTGGTCTTTAATTGGCTAGGATGGGATGAGCCTGCGTAAACAAGGTTAGATAACACAGATGCACCTACTAGCTAGAGGAAACAAAAGAAACCACAAGAGTACCAAGACTGGGATGACATGTAGAGTGAGTACAGAGTACCACGATAGATATTGACATGTCCCCAAAGAGAAAGGTTTGCAATGAATTTAAGAATTTTCTTTCCCTTGGATGTCTTGCTCCCCCTGAATCTAGCATGGGATACTGGGAGAAGATAGGGAATAGAAAAACAGAGCTCAAAGAAACAAATGAACAGAGCTAATGCAAATAAGCACATATGAACATGTCTTTCCCCCAAGAAGACATGTGGCATCTCTCCTCTTGAACATCAAGCATCTGGGATCCTTGAAGATTACTCTTTCCTGGAGTATTCCCTCCCCTAGAGATCTCTCCCCCTAGAGATATTATTAAGCTTTGATGTGATCTCTCTCTCCCCCTTTGACATCAATTTCCAAGAAGGGTCTTCTGGAATTTGTTGTGAATGGATTCGGTCCTTGAATCACAGTACAAAGCATTAAGGTAAATGTGATGCTTGTAGAGGACAAGATTCATTGAGCGGAGCTGGATCAAGAATAAAGCAGGAATAAATGGCAAAATGTTTATCCTGTAGTGAAATCGGTGTCACCGAGTTGTATGCTTCGGTTGCTCCGAAAACCCAGCGCCTCCACGACGAGACCCCGCGCTGCTCCAAGTGGCGGCGCATGGTGACCCGCAAGAACAAGTCCAGCACCAGCAAAGGGAGCCGATGGCCACGGCGGGATGCCTCGCCTTCACCCCCGAGCTGCGCGGCGTCACATGGCCAGGCAAGTTCAAGCCTGACCTCCCTCCCCGCTACGATGGCATAGCGGACCCCGCGGAGTTCCTGCAGCTCTACGAGCTGGGCATCGTAGCCGCCAACGGAGACGAAAAGGTCATGGTGAATTGGTTCCCCATGGCGCTCAAGGATGGCGCCCGCACCTGGCTCCTGAACCTGGCTCCCGGCACGACCTCCTCGTAGAGCGAGATGTGCACCCGCTTCATGGCCAACTTCCAGGGCACTCGCGACCGGCCCCCGGCCATGAGCGACCTGTGCCGCATCAAGCAACAGCCAGGAGAAACCCTGCAGAAGTACATCCTTCGCTTCAACTACGCTCGCCTCAAGATCTCCAAGGTAACTGAAGAAGCTATCATCTCAGATTTCTCCGACGGCATGCGCGACATCAAGATGAAGGAAGAGCTAGCAATCCATGAAGACCTGTGCACATCCCTAGAGCTGTTCAACTTGGCGACCAAGTGCGCCAGGGCTAAGGAAGGGCGTCTCTCCCTCCTCGAGCTCCCGGCAGCCGACCCGGAAGAAAAGAAGCTCAAGGCCAAAGACGTGAAGCGCAAGGGGGCTGCCGTGCTAGCAGCGGAACCGGACACCAAGCGAGGCAGGGATCAGCCTGAGTCATCCAAGGGCGGACGGTACTGCGTGTACCACGACCTCCACACCCACAACACCAACGAATGTCAAGAGCTCAGAGCCGTGCGAGATGGGTGAATCGGCCGGCGCCCAGAGCGCAACGACAGGGGCTATGGCCGAGGAGGAGGAAGAGGTGGCGGACGATGGGAGGACCGTGGCCTTCGCCAGGGATGGCGTGACCGCCCTCGCGAGGACCGCTGGCAGGACCAGCCTCGCGAGGGAGGCTGGAGCGACCAGTCTCGTGAGGGCCACCCGCACGGCAACACAGGCCTCCCTCCTCTGCCGCCTCCACCAAGGAGGAACGAAGACCAACACCAAGACGATGGGGCTGGGTGCTTCCAAGAGCCGCGTGCAAATGCTTGCATCTTGGGTGGCACCCAGGCCCCAGCCTCACAATGCATCTTCAAGCAGTTTGCTCGCGAGGTGAATGCAGTCCTTCCCAAGCTTGAGGCCATGCGCCCTCTCAGGTGGTCTTCATGCGCGATCATGTTCAGTTCCGCAGACCAGCTCAAGTGTGCGGCAACGGCCGGAGTCCTCCCGATGCTTTGCTCCCCAGTCATCAGCAACGTGCAGGTCACCAGGACCCTCATCGATGGCGGGGCAGGACTCAACATCCTGTCCGTCGAGACGTTCGACAATCTCCAAGTGCCGTACGACCAGCTTCAACCGACCAAGCCTTTCTCATGAGTCACCGATGGTTCCACTGTTCCAATTGGGCAGGTTCGCCTTCCGGTCACCTTCGGGCAACGCAACAACTACCGCACCGAGCTCATCGACTTCGACGTCGCTTACATCCGCTTGCCGTACAATGCCATCCGCGGGTACCCAGCCCTAGCCAAGTTTATGGCAGTGACTCACCATGGTTACAATGTCCTCAAGATGCCAGGAAGCGGTGGAGTCATCACCGTACCCTATGAAGAAAGGGACGCAGTGTGCTCGCTTGAGCGTGCGTTCCAAGCCGTAGCAAATGAAGACCCAGATCACAGGAGCGGGAGGCCTCCCGAGGTGACCCTCAAGAAGAAGAAGACCTCACCTGGCCCGAGCCGCAAGGAGGCAGGCACCTCCGGAGGTACTGCGTCAGGATTCACGCCCGATCAGGGAGCGCCGCCCTCTCACGCATAGGAAGGCGCACCCGGTGCCCTCCTCAGGCAGGGCTCGGGGGCTCTCTCTTGGAGAGATGTCAACCTTGCCAAGGTCGCGGGGGAGGCGCTCGGGCACCACTTGGAGGGGTGCTTTCAAGCACGCTTCCCTCAAGAAGGCACAAGTCAGAGGAGACCAAACCCTCAGGAATTCATCGCAAGGAACACCCATGAGCTACAAGAGTCCAAAGTCATGCGCGGCAGCCGCCGCTTACCTTCCATGGCCCCACATCCAGGCGAGGATGGAGGACTGCACGTCTGCGTCGACATACCAGGGCTCAACCGAGCCGCGTCCCAGGAGCGCCTATGGCCTTCAGCCATAGGGCGCTGCGAGGGACCACCTCACAGCTATGTTCGCATGCCCTTCGGCCTGCCGAGAGCGGTCGCCGCACATCAGCGCCTGTTGAGGAGCATTCTGGAGGCTCAGGAGGTCAGGCATCGCGTGGTCCTGGCGGAGATGGCGGTGGTACCCGAAGACCTGCACGCGCCACCGGAGCCTCCCGAGGCACCTGGGCCTGGGGGCTCGTGAGGGCCGACGTCTTCACCGCACATCGCTCACTTCCTCAGCATCACTTCATCTTCAACAGCACCAGGTGACATCTTTCAGAGTTCTACTTTTAGCTGGGAGCGCCCACAGGGCTGCACCATTCCCAGGCCGCGTGGGTCCGTCCCCGTGACATGTATCCATTTTGGTTATGCTCTTTATTTACCTTCTTGGGGCGCCCCTCGGACTGCATCATCCCCACGCCGCTCGGGCCCGACCCAGCGGCAGTTGCTTTTCCAGCATTTACCTTAGGATGAAGTTGTTCTTTCACGCTTAATCTGGTTCCCATAATTATCACCTACTGCTTGTCGCCATGCAAAGCGCTTGCACGTTAAAAGGGGGGCGCCTGAGCATCGCAACTCATGGGCTCTCACTGGCTCTCCAGCCCTCACCCCTGGCCTTGACCCACGGCATCGCGACCTGTCATACCAGCAGCGGCTGAGCTCGCTTGAGGGCCGGGACCTGAGGATGTAGAGCATTTGCATTCTAACAACCCTGTAGGAACACACCAATTGATAAAGGCCCAGAGCCAGGCGCAACCCGCCTCAAGGTAGGGCCTCGTGAGTCCCGCGCTGGCTCACGGGTGCCCAGATACACCTCTCCTAGCCCTACCATGCCGGCCACATGTCAGGGCGGGGCTGTACACGCCCCGGGGGCTCCTCCCGGAGGGGAGCCCCCTCCCACGCACCAGTGGAAGCACCATGCTCCACGCTGGCTGACGACACTGCCAAGGAGCGGCTATGCCCGTATACATACGGAAGCACTATGCTCCGCGCCGGTGATAAACAACTGAGGGCACCCCGCGGCCGTACCAACCTCAGGGAGCCCAGAGCTCAGTGTCCGGCACCATCGCAACTCCTCCCCTCGGGAGTGCCGCGCGAGGGGGCTGGACACGGGGGCTACGCCCGGGCCTCTCCCGAGCACACGCCACCCAGCCTGGTCCCTTGGACCTGGTCGTCGCGCACCACTCCCCGAGCGGAGCCAAGGTACGAAACCCGTTTGAGCGTCAAGGGGGACTCCTGAGCATCGCGACTCAGGAGCCTAACTTGCCACATAGCCCCTGACTCCTTAGTCCTGTCCATGGTTTCCGGTCGGGGCTAACGCTGGGTGAGTTATGCGCGGGGCCGGCCCCTGCCGACGTAGAACGATCAATCCACTTCTCGCTCCCCCCTTCCCTACTTTTTGCTCGTGCGTCAAGGGGGACTCCCGAGCATCGCGACTTAGGAGCCTAACTTGCCATGTAGCCCCTCACTCCTTAGTCCCGTCCATGGTTTCCGGTCGGGGCTAACGCTGGGTGAGGTACGTGCAGGGTCGGGCCCTGCCGACGCAGAGTGTAAGCAAGTAGGAGAGGAAAATGCAAATTCCAGGAAATTCAAAGCAAATATTACAAGCCATAAGATTGTTCCACAACGCCAATTTAACGCGTCCGTGAGGCATGGTGCATGTGCAGGAATAAAACAGGATGGAAGTCACGAAAGGATCACTCCCCAGTAACGCCGTCACCGGTAGTGGAATCACGCTGGACGGCTTCGCCTCTCGAGGTCGCGAGGCTGGTGGCACCGTGCCCGGGCAGGACGCTGGGGGAGCGGAACTTCCCCAGCAAAACCTTGGCTCGGCCTCTCACGGCCTCAGCGGCGGCAGCGGCACGGTCGCCGCTCACGGGCTCCAGCAGGCTGTCGAAGTCTATGTTGGGGTCACGCGGGTAGACATGACTAAGGACACGCGTCAACGCCGCAGAAGACAGGGCACGCGCCCCGGCCTCGACCATGGGGACAAGGCCGTCTGCGACGTCCTCAAGCGCATCAACCAGGAAGGGGAGCAGCTTGGCGGGGCCGTCCTCCGTACCAGCCAACGGCTCCTCCAGGACGCTCTCATACAGCGTCTTCAGTATGCCATGGGCCTTCTTCTCCAGCTTCGCGAAGGCCACCCAGTCCTCCATCAGGACCTTCTCCTTGGCGTCCAGCTCGGTCCTCTCCGCCTTCAGCGACCGCTCCAGCGTCTCCAGTCGGCTGTGGCGGTCATCGAGCTTGGCGTCCCGGTCCTTGGCGGCGGCCTCCCTAGCCTTCATCTCCTTCTCCTTCTCCTAGCGGTTGTGCACCTCCTTGGCGAGTTCGTCGCGCAGGCCTTGCAGCTCGGCCTCAAGCGTCTTGCAGTGGCCCCGGGAAGTTACAGCGTCGCCCAGGGCAGCGTCGCGAGCGGCCTTGGCTTGGTTAGCGGCCCACTTCTCCTCATCGGAGGACGACACATCCTGGCTCAGCACCGCTCGGACGGAAGCAGCAGAACGGGCCCAGCCAGAGGCCAACTCCAGGCGCCCGGCCACCAGATGAGGGTCCGCACTCAGGAGATCCTCCCGCAGTTGGCTCAGCTCATTGGCAACCTGACCCAGGACAGCGGCAGAGGGAGCAGAAGAGACGAGAACCTGTGGAGCAAGCAGAGAAGATGGCAGCGTGACCACGGCTTGGCAGGAAGGGACCTCCTGAGCCTTGGCCGTCGCGGTCGCAGCGTCGGCCACAGTCGACTCCAGGTCTAGCGGGGCCACGGGGGCTGACTACTCGCCGGGGTGCCCCAGTTGGCCTCGCGAGGGCGGTAGGGTCAGAGAGGCGCGGGCCTCGCCGTCCTCTCCCCCAACAGCCGAAAGTTTTGCCCCGGCAGACGGATTCGCCCTAAGCGGGGCCGCAGAAGCCTCTTTCAACCTCTTGGCAGCAGTTGCCGGCCTGGTAAAAGAGCGCAAACATCAAGCCTCGGCGGAAGAAACCAAGCAGAGCATGAATCGAGCACTTACTAGACGTCGTCCATGGACTCAAGCAACCTCCGGCCAAACTTGAAGCCCGAGAGCCTGCAGCGGGGGCAGCCTTGGGGGGCCCGGAAGCAGAAGGCGCGTCGGGAGGGATGGAGCTGGACTTGGACCCCCCTCCCAGTGACCAGAGCAGACCCTGGGAGAACCAGGCTCGACCTGCCCTTACTCGTGACCGAGGAAGAGTCCTCCCTTCCTCGCCTGGTGCTGGCCTCGTCATCGTCCGGCATGGAGCGGAGGGCCTGGGACCTGCGCCGAGGGAAGGACTCCCCCCAATCCTCGCTAGTCTCCTACGAGTCGGACGCTACCTCCTCCGCTTCTTCTTCCGCCTTTTCCCCGCTGGAGCTGCCGGAGGACAAGTTCACCGTCGCCAGGACCGCCAGATCTTCGGGAGCTGCCGCGGGCACCAACCCCTCACCATTGAAGGTGGGCATGGCGTTCACTACCTGCTCCTAGTCGTCACGAAGGAACAGAGGTACGGGGCGCCCACCAGGCTCGCCACGGTGCCCCCAACCAAGGAATGGAGGGCCGCAGTCAGATCCTCGTCGGTCAGGGCCTCGGAGCTCAGGCGCAGGGCGCCGTCTGCTCCTCCAAGCCTCCATAGTGGGAGCGAGTGCTCCTGGAGCAGAGCCACCCGGTGCTCCAAGAACTCCCTCAGGAGCGTGCCCCCAGTCAGCTTTGCCGCCCCCAAGTTGCTTGGCCTCAGGTCCGCGTTCATCCTCCTCAACACCGCCTCCGCGTGAGGGTCGACGAGCTCTGCAAGGGACCATACATCAACGGACTTAGGTTGCCCCTTGGGCAATACTAGACGAGGGTGGAGGCGCCTGACATCCATCATGACCCACTTGCTCCGGTAGCCTTCGATCCTCTTCCCAGGCTTCGAGATGGCATTGGAGCTGGACTATGCAATGAAGCTCGTGCATGTGGAGACCTGAGCGCCAGAAACCCGGAGGGAGAAAAAGTGGCGTCGCAAGGCCACCGAGGGCTTCACACCAACATGAGCCTCGCAATAATAGGCAAAAATCACCAGGAGAAGGACAGAGTTGGGGTGGAGATGCAGGGCCTCAAGTTGTATTGGCAGAGAACGGCAAGGAAGAACTCTGAGAAAGGAGGCACCAGACCGGCGATGATGGCGCTCACGAAGAACGGGTAGAAGGTGCTCCCCTTTCCCTCAGGCTGGTCACAGCCGACCTTGAGCACGGTCGCCCCTTCGCTGCCCTGCACCACCATCATCAGGCGTGCGAGGGCGAGGTTCTTCTCCGACAAATTCGGGGAATCCAGGTCCAGCGAGTACCAAGCATCAGCCGGGGACTTGCGAGTCGCCATGGCGTGCCAGATGCGAAGGATTGAGACGGATCTGGAGGATTTCGGGAGCAAGAGGGAGGAAAGCGAGAAAGGGGATCTAGGGCAAGACGGACGAGACGGATGAGAGCAGGGCAAGTAAGCCTGGCCAGGGCACCCCCTTTTTGTTAGTCATGCAGTTGCCAAGGCGTCGTGGGAAGTGCATACGCCCACGTCCAATCAACCGCCACGCGTTTGCCCCGTCGCTTCTCTGCTAAGCCAAGCCCGCGCGCGCCTTGGGCCCGGGGGCTACTGTCGGCGTTCTGGGAACGGGGGTCCCCAGACTTTCCTACCTGCGGCCTGCGGCGTGGCTCGGGTGGGGGCCCAGCGCGGCCCATCTTCATCAGCCCAAGCTCAAGACCCTCGTGAGGGGCCAAGCCTCGTGGGGCGGACGACAGGAAGCTTCCTCGAGAGCGGCCTCATCAGGCACACTCGCGAGGAGACAGAGAGATCAATGCAAGGGTACCTCACAAGGATCCCATGACGCAAGCCATGACGATCAAGGCCAGGCGGGCGCCAGCCTGCGCAGGGTCCTTGTTTCCCCTTTGGTGCAAAGGGGGCAAGCATAGGCCAAGGATCAGGCAAAGGTTACCATTCCGGTGCAACGAGACCAAGACTAGCCGAGCGGCAGGATGGAGGTCACCGTGGAGCCCAAGACGGCATCATCACCAGTGCTTTTGGCAGCCGAAGTCCACCTTTGGTTAGGATAACTTGTACTAGATGTTCCCCTTCAAAATGGCCAATTGTTGGCACCCTTCCCGCTCAATTATTTGGGGAGAGGCCCAGGGCCTCTATAAATAGAGCTAGCCACCACAGAGTAGAGGGACGGCTAGAAATCTGGTAGAACCCTAGCAGAGATAGAGAGAGAGGCGACTGAACTCACCCTAGCAGTTCATCGCACCAGCTCAAGAACACCTCTCGCGAGGCTGTTCTTCCTTTGTACTGATCCTCATCTGCCCCTGAGGCAATCCACCATACCACACACTGGAGTAGGGTATTACACAACAACGGTGGCCCGAACCAGTATAAACCTCGTGTCTCTTGTGTTGTTCATCATTTTCATCTTAGTTCGCACGAGAGGATCGGACGTAGATCGGTAGGGGAGAAATCTCCATGCGGACCCCAGTGTTCGAACCTCAAGGGTCTGCCAGAACCCGAAATCCGACAGTTTGAGAGACAAAGGTACCTTCCTTAGTTTGCTTGATTTGCAAACCAAGAATGAATTTGAGTTCACTCATCATAGACATCTCAAACTTCTCCGACATTAGCTTACCAAACTTTTCACTAAAATGAGGGTTAGTTGATCCAAATATAATCTCATCGACATAAATTTGGCATACAAATAGTTCTCCACTAACCGTTTTAGTAAAAAGAGTAGAATCTATTTTTCCAATTTCAAAGCCTTTTTCAATAAGGAACTTGGTCAAGCATTTGTACCATGCTCTAGGAGCTTGTTTAAGACCATAAAGGGCTTTGTGAAGTTTGCAGACATGATTAGGTTTCTTACGATTGACAAAGCCGGGAGGTTGCTTAACATAAACTTCCTCCTCGATTTCACCATTTAGAAAAGCACTTTTAATGTCCATTTGGTACATGGTGATTAGCATAAGCAAGTAAGATGCGAATGGACTCAAGTCTAGCAACGGGAGCATATGTCTCACCATAGTCCATACCTTCGACTTGTGTGTAGCCTTGGGAGACGAGACGTGCTTTGTTGCGAACCACTTGTCCATCTTCATCTTGCTTGTTGCGAAACACACATTTGGTACCCATGATGTTGTGGTTGTTGTCGGGCTTCTCGACAAATGTCCACACTTGATTTCTCTCAAAGTTGTGTAGCTCTTCATGCATAGCATTTATCCAGTCCGGATCCTCCAATGCTTCTTCAACCTTCATAGGTTCAATGCTAGAGATGAACGAGTAGTGTTCACAAAAGTTAGCCAAACGAGTTTTAGAGTGAGTGATTCTCCCAGTTTGGATATCATTGTAGATTTTCTCCACGGGATGATCTTTTGCAATTCTTTCTTGAACTCGTGAAAGCTTTTGCTTGGGTCTTGGTTGAACATCTTCTTCATCTTGTTCTTCTTCTTGGCCTTCTTCATTGTTAGCGTTGTCGTTCTATTGTCGTGGTGGAGAAGGAGGTTGTTGACGTTCGTCTTGGTGCACTTCCTTGTCTTCTTCATCTTGGTGTGTCCCACCTGTGGATGCTTCCGTATCAACTCTTGGTTCACCTTGTCATGAGGTAGAAGCTTCCACTTGGACGGACGAGGTACTCTCCTTCATCTCTGTTGGACGAATCTTGCCAATAGACAAGTCTTGGATTGCTCCCGAGGGATCTCTGTCTCCTACATCAATTGGAAATTGCTCTACTTGCGAGCCGTTAGATCATCAAACTCCACATCTACCGTTTCTTGAACCTTCCGCGTGAAATTGTTGTAGACACGGTATGTGTGAGAGTTTGAGCCATAACCAAGTAGGAAACCTTCATGAGACTTAGGAGTAAATTTAGAACGGCGATGCTTATCAAGAATGTAGCACTTTGAGCCGAATACTCGAAAGTATCCAACTTGGGGTTTTTTTACCGGTGAGGAGCTTGTATGCCGTCTTGCCGAGTAGCTTGTGAAGATACAAATGATTTGTTGCACGACAAGCTGTCTCAACCGCTTCCGCCCAAAAGTGTTTTGGCGTCTTGTACTCATCAAGCATCATTCTTGCCATCTCGATAAGAGTCCGGTTCTTCCTCTCGACAACTCCATTTTGTTGAGGTGTGTACGTAGCTGAGAACTCATGAGCGATCCCTTCTTCGTCAAGAAAGGTGTCTACATTTGCGTTCTTGAACTCCGTTCCGTTGTCGCTCCGAACCTTCTTGATCTTCACGTCAAATTGATTTTGGGCCTTCCTAGCAAAGTTTTTAAAGATCTTTTGGACCTGCGATTTGTCATCAAGAAAGAACACCCACATAAATCTTGAAAAATCATCAACTATGACCAGACCAAATGAGTTACCACCGAGACTCTTGTAGGCATTTGGACCAAAGAGATCCATGTGAAGTAGCTCGAGTGGTGTTCTTGTGGTCATGATGTTCTTAGCACGATGACTTCCTCCAACTTGTTTCCCTGCTTAACAAGCACTACAAAGTCTATCCTTGTCAAATATGACATCGTTAACGCCAAGGATATGATTTCCTTTAATGATTTTGTCAAGGTTTCGCATGCCCACATGGCCTAGCCTTCTATGCCATAACCAGCCTTTAGAAGATTTAGCAATTAAGCAAGTTCTAGGTTGAGCCTTTTTAGTGAAATCAACAATAAAGATCTCCTCTGCGTATACCGGTAAAGACCATTTTATGATTATCTCTACGAAACACTTGGCAGTCTACTTCAATAAATAGGACATTGAAACCGAAATTAGCAAGTCTAGATACTGAAAGTAAGTTATAGCCAAGAGATTCAACGAGCAGGACATTTTGTATGGAGCTATCATGTGATATGGCCACCTTACCAAGGCAAACCACCTTACCCTTTGAATTATCACCAAAAGTGACATACTTTCGAGGGCCGTCGTTTCTAGCAAGCTCACAGAACATGTCTTTATCTCCGGTCATATGATCAGTACATCCACTATCAAGGACCCATTCCTTTCCTCCAGCCATGTAGCCGCGAAGATTTGCCATAAGACCAAAGTGTCTCATCGCATCATCGAGATCATAGTCACTATCATCATCCTCATCATAGTATCCATGTTCAACATCATTTTGTGATTGATCAATTCCTAGAGAGGGTAATTCATTAGACAAATGATCATCACAATGGTCACCTTTATGAATTCTAATAGCTTCAGATATGATATGGCTAATGATCCCAACATTTCCTATGGCACGCATGAGATTGGTAAGCTCAAATAGACAATCACCAAAGCTAGGATCACTAGAATCCATCTTACTCAAAGCAATAGACTTATGGAGAATTTTGTCTAAATTTTTCAAGGAATAATCTGGAAATCGTTCCTCAAGAAATTTCCATATAGTATAGGCACAATCAAGAGTAGGCAAACTAGCAATCAAATTTTTGGGCAATCCTCTTAAGATAAGATTGATAGTTCTAAGATTGCGAATCATGTCAAGATCCTCTTCGGGTGTGGGATGCAAGGGATCAATATGAGGTGCACAAGGGCTAGCAATGTACTTGTTCAAGTGATATTCATTGAAAATCTCAAGCACTTCATTTTTCCACTCATGAAAATATTCTCCATCAAGAATAGGCACTCTATGTCTAAGACTCCCCAAAGTAGACACATCCATCTTCCTCCAAAGGTGTTTAAACCAAGGCAATGGAGACCAAAGGTATGATACCAATTGAAAGGATCGAGAAGAGGTGTCTAGAGGGGGGGTGATTAGACACTAAGTACCAAAAGTTGCAGTTTTTAATTTATTTAAGTTGAAATGGAGTTTTGGCACAAGTTTAACAAACACAATACATATCAAGCAAGCATGCGAAGAGTATATGAGCAGCGGAAAGTAAAGCATGCAACGTGCAAGAATGTAAGGGGAAGGCTTTGGAATATTCAAACGCAATTGAAGACATGGATGTTTTTGTCGTGGTTCCGATAGGTGGTGCTATCGTACATCCACGTTGATGGAGACCTCAACCCACGAAGGGTAATGGTTGCGCGAGTCCATGGAGGGCTCCACCCATGAAGGGTCCATGAAGACGCAACCTTGTCTATCCCATCATGGCCATCGCCCACGAAGGACTTGCCTCACTAGCGGTAGATCTTTACGAAGTAGGCGGTCTCCTTGCCCTTACAAACTCCTTGGTTGAACTCCACAATCTTGTCGGAGGCTCCCAAGTGACACCTAGCCAATCTAGGAGACACCACTCTCCAAGAAGTAACAAATGGTGTGTTGATGATGAACTCATTGCTCTTGTGCTTCAAATGATAGTCTCCCCAACACTCAACTCTCTCTCACAGGATTTGGATTTGGTGGAAAGAAGATTTGAGTGGAAAGCAACTTGGGTAAGGCTAGAGATCAAGATTCATATGGTGGGAATGGAATATCTTGGCCTCAACACATGAGTAGATGGTTCTCTCTCAAAGAATGTGTATTGGAAGTGTAGGTATGTTCTGATGGCTCTCTCCATGAATGAAGAGTGGGTGGAGGGGTATATATAGCCTCCACACAAAAACTAACCGTTACACATGATTTACCAATCTCGGTCAGACCGAATTTATAAACTCGGTCGGACCGATTTAGAAAATCTAGTGACCGTTACGATTTTCGGTGGGACTGACATGCAACTCGGTAGGACCGATATGGTTAGGGTTAGGGCATAACGTAATCTCAGTGTGCCCGATTACACAAACTCGGTGGGACCGATTTTGGTAATAAGCTAACCAGAGAGTTGGTCAGGCAAACTCGGTGGTACCGATTACACAAATTCGATGGAACCGATTTTGGTAAAAAACTGACCAGAGAGTTTGCATTGTAATCTCGGTAGTACCGATTGCTCAAACTCGGTGAGACCGATTTTGGTCATGGACATACATAGAGAGATTACAATCCCGTCTCGGTGAGACTGAGATCCCTATCGGTGAAACCGATTTGCCTAGGGTTTGTGGCAGTGGCTATGACATCTGAACTCAGTGGCGCCGGATAGAAAGAATCGGTGGGGCCGAGTTTGAATTTTGGTTTAGGTCATATGTGGATGTGGGAAGGTAGTTGAGGGTTTTGGAGCATATCACTAAGCACCTTGAGTAAGCAAGCCATTAAGCAACACCTCATCCCCTCTTGATAGTATGGGCTTTTTCTATAGACTCAATGTGATCTTGGATCACTAAAATAGAAAATGTAGAGACTTGATCTTGAAGCTTGAGCCAATCCTTTGTCCTTAGAATCTTGAAAGGGTTCCACATCCTTTAGTCCATGCCACTTAATTTGTTGAACTTGTCTGAAACATACTAGGTAAAAGTGTTAGTCCAACAAGAGATATGTTGTCATTAATTATCAAAATCACCCAGGGAGCACTTGTGCTTTCTGCTGCGCTGACCTAGTGACCTCCTTCAGGGCAGCACTCCAGGCGGTGACCCTCCTCGTGGAAGACCTTGAAGAGCAGCACGGAGGCGCCGCTATACTCGAAGTGGATTGCGAGGGCGCCCTCCGCATGGCAGACCCGGGCAATCTCGCCGCGGCCTCGGGTCATGAAGATCTTCCCGGAGGCAACGGCTCCAATCTCCGCTCCGGTCGCTGGGGCATCGCAGTCGGCATGTTGCAGCCAAAGCTCGCGAAGGCCCCTCGGCGGTGAAGAACTGCGGGAGGCGAATCCAGGTGCTCGGGGGCATCGCCGCCCATATCACGAGCTCGCGTGAGGAGTCCGCCGCGTGGACCCCTGGGGCGACGGCGTGCGCCTCAGTGGTGCGGCAGCCACGGCCTGGCGCGGGCGGCGACGCTTGTTGCTCCTCCCTCCGGAACCATCGACACAAGTATACAAGGGCAGCAGGTACCCAGGCGGCAGCCTTTCGTACCAAGGTCGCGCCACCACCGGCCTCACTACCATCTCGCGGCGATGGGACCTCCTCTTCTTCAGTGGGAGCAGCTCGGGCTCAGTGAGGGGAGCCTTGCCCTTCTTTGCGGCCGAGAACCTCCGAATCGGCGCCATATCTGCAAAAGTAAGGAGTGGAGCTAGGAAGGAGAAGAAGCAGGGGAGGCAAAGAAAAGATGGGCGATGGGGGCTCTGCCCCCCACCCATTTATAGCCAAGGGGAGGCCAACCGCCAGCCTCCACGACCTAAGGTACTAATGATGGATTTCCCTTGCATGCAGCAGGGACTCGTCAAGTCGGGTAGTTGCCGAGGCAGCATGGGGAAGCAGATACGCCCACGTCCAATCAACCGCCACGCGTCAACCAAGGCCACAGGCTACTGGGGCCCGCGGCGCTCCACACTTGGCCTTTGGCTTTGCCTCAAAGCCAAGCCCGAGCGCGCCTTGGGCCCGGGGGCTACTGTCGGCATTCTGGGAACGGGGGTCCCCAGACATGCCTGCCCGCGGCCCATGGCGTGGCTCTACGAGTGGGCCCGTATGGCCCATCTTCACCATCAAAGACTCAAGACCCTCGTGAGGGGCCAAGCCTCACGAGGCGGACGACACAAGACCTCCTTAGGAGCGGTCTCATCAGGCTGGCTCGCGAGGAGCGGAGAGTTCAAGGCAAGGCAAACCTCGCGAGGTTCTAGTGATGTGAGCCATGACGACCAAGGCCAGGCGGGCGCCAGCGTGCACACTGTCCTTGTTTCCCCTTCAGTGCTAAGGAAGCAGGCGCAGGCTCGGAGTACCGAGGCGTCAAGCAAAGGTTTCCATATCAGTGCAACAAGACCAAGACCAGAAGGACGGCAAGACGGAGGTCACCGTGTAGCCCAAGATAGCATCACTGACAGAGCCTTTGACAGGCGAAGACTGCTTTTGTCAGGATAAGCTGTACTAGCTGTCCCCTTTCAAATTGGCCGTTCTTGGCTCCCTTCCCGCTCAATATTTGGGGAGAGGACCAGTGCCTCTATAAATAGGACTAGCCACCACCGTAGCTGTTGGGGATCATAGCAGAAATTTAAAATTTCCTACGCATCACCAAGATCAATCTATGGAGTAATCTAGCAACGAAGGGAAGGAGGTGCATCTACATACCCTTGTAGATCACTAAGCGGAAGCGTTGCAAGAACGCGGATGAAGGAGTCGTACTCGCAGCGATTCAGATCGCGGTTGATTTCGATCTAAGCGCCGAACAACGGTGCCTCCGCGTTCAACACACGTGCAGCCCGGTGACGTCTCCTACGCCTTGATCCAGCAAGGGGAGAAGGAGAGGTTGGGAAGACTCCATCCAGCAGCAGCACGACGGTGTGGTGGTGGTGGAGGAGCGCGGAACTCCAGCAGGGCTTCGCCAAGCACTACGAGAGACGAGGAGGGAGAGAGGTAGGGCTGCGCCAACAGGGGAAGAACTTCGTGTGTTGGGCTGCCCCTTTGCCTCCACTATATATAGGGGGAGAGGGAGGTCTGCGCCCCCACCTAGGGTTTCCACCCTAGGGGTGGCGGCAGCCCCAATCCCCATCCGGGGTGGCGGCCAAGTGGGGGGAGAGGGAGGCGCACCAGGCATGGGCCTTAGGGCCCATCTGCCCTTAGGGTTTGCCCCCTCTTCTCTCTAGGCGCATGGGCCTTGGTGGGGAGGCGCCCCAGCCCACCTAGGGGCTGGTCCCTTCTCGCACTTGGCCCATGTATGCCTCCGGGGCCCGTGGCCCCTCCCGGTGGACCCCCGGACCCCTCTGGTGGTCCCGGTACACTACCGGTGATGCCCGGAACACTTCCGGTGGCCAAAACCATACTTCCTATATATCAATCTTTACCTTCGGACCATTCCGGAACTCCTCGTGACGTCTGGGATCTCATCCGGGACTCCGAACAACATTCAGTAACCGCGTACATACTTTCCCTATAACCCTAGCGTCATCGAACCTTAAGTGTGTAGACCCTACGGGTTCGGGAGTCATGCAGACATGGCCGAGACAACTCTCCGGTCAATAACCAACAGCGGGATCTGGATACCCATGTTGGCTCCCACATGCTCCACGATGATCTCATCGGATGAACCACGATGTCAAGGATTCAATCAATCCCGTATACAATTCCCTTTGTCTATCAGTACGATACTTGCCCGAGATTTGATCGTCGGTATCCCGATACCTTGTTCAATCTCGTTACCGGCAAATCTCTTTACTCGTTCCGTAACACATCATCTCGTGATCAACTCCTTGATCACATTGTGCACATTATGATGATGTCCTACCGAGTGGGCCCAGAGATCCCTCTCCGTTTACACAGAGTGACGAATCCCAGTCTCGATTTGTACCAACCCAACAGACACTTTCAGAGATACCCGTAGTGCACCTTTATAGCCACCCAGTTACGTTGTGACGTTTGGCACACCCAAAGCACTCATACGGTATCCGGGAGTTGCACAATCTCATGGTCTAAGGAAATGATACTTGACATCAGAAAAGCTTTAGCATACGAACTACACGATCTTGTGCTAGGCTTAGGATTGGGTCTTGTCCATCACATCATTCTCCTAATGATGTTATCTCGTTATCAACGACATCCAATGTCCATGGTCAGGAAACCGTAACCATCTATTGATCAACGAGCTAGTCAACTAGAGGCTTACTAGGGACATGGTGTTGTCTATGTATCCACACATGTATCTGAGTTTCCTATCAATACAATTCTAGCATGGATAATAAACGATTATCATGAACAAGGAAATATAACAATAACCAATTTGTTATTGCCTCTAGGGCATATTTCCAACAGTAGCTAGGAGGGAGGGAGGATCGATAAACCAGTCCGGCCAAGAGAGACCAGGACAACCACGAGTTCACCAAGCACAAGAACACCTCTCCTCGGGAGGTTGTTCTTCCTCTTGTACTAATCATCCTCAGCCCAAGAGGCAATCCACCTAACCACACTGGAGTAGGGTATTACACCACAACGGTGGCCCAAACCAGTATAAATCTTGTTTCCCTTGTGTTGTGAGTTTCTCGAGTTAGTTCGTAAGATCTTAGCTGAGTTAGGACGTGGATCGATAGGAGGGAGATCTTCGCATGCACCCCAGTGTTCGAACCTTGAGGGTTTTTCCGGAACCCGTGATCTGACACGCTCAACGTAACGAGCGTTTGCCCAAGGATTTCAAGGGTCCTCATAACATGCCTAATTACACAGCAGATCAGCCCCCTGAAGCTTGGGTTGAAAGTTATGAGATGGACATTTAGATGTTGGATGTTAGTGATGCAGTGTGTGCTAAGTATTTCACCATGATGTTGGAAGGGCCGGCTCGTACTTGGTAGAAGGGGCTGCCAGCCAACTCCATTGGGTCATGGGCGGAGCTCAAGGCCTGTTTTATGCAAAATCTCAAAGATACGTGCAAGCAGCCTATGTCAATCATGGATTTGATTTCTTGTGTTCAAGGTGAGGGCGAATCAACAACCAACTAGGTGCGTCGGGTCTCAACTATCATACACTCATCAGATAATATCAACGTCGGTTCAGCAGTTTTAATGTTGGAGAAAAATTGATGTTTCCTCCCTCTCAAATAGAAGCTTGGGCGTCTTAAGCGCCATTACAGTGACATGGGGAGCTCATGGCAGCCCTTGTCAAGTATGCCGACTCTGATAGTACCAAGGACCCCGAGTCTGATGATGAAAGGCCAGGCAAGGGAAAGAAGAGTAGCAACATGAAGGGGCAACAGTACAACCCGGCCAGTCGGGGTGGCAACGGTAAGCGCAGAGCCGATGGGAATTTAGACTTCATGGCCAACACTGGTGTGCGGAATAATAACCAGCGTCATAAGGGGAGGTCGGCTCAGTCTGGAGGGGCAAAATTCAACCTCGAGGCAATAATGAATCATCTGTGTCCGAAGCACAGAACACATGAAAAGTCATCTGCTCATTTATGGAAGGATTGTTTTATCATGAAAGAGTTTAGGGACTCTCATCTTTTCCAGCATAACCATGGCCCGAATGGCAGTTGGAGGATACAAATTCACTAGAGTACTCATGGATGGAGGCAGCAGCATCAATATCCTTTACTATGAAACTTTCCGTCGCATGGGATTGACCGACAAAAATCTTAAACCGTCAAACACTGTTTTTCACGGTGTGGTGCCTGGTAAGTCGGCATATCCCGTGGGTAAAATATCTTTGGAGGTTGCCTTTGGAGATGAGTATGATTCCAGATCTGAGACGTTGACCTTTGAAGTGGTTAAAATCAAGAGCCCTTATCATGCTCTATTTGGGCGGCCGACTTACGCTAAGTTCATGGCAAGGCCTTGTTATGTTTATTTGCACCTGAAGATGTCAGGTCACAAGGGCACTATCACAGTGCATGGGAGTCACAAGATAGCCTTGGAGTGTGAAGAAGGTGATGCTGCTTATGCTGAGTCTGTTTATGCAACAGAGGAGCTTAAATTTTACAAATGTAATATTGACCCAGTGGATATGACGTCCTTGAAAAAGCCAACCACAGAGCACGACCCCTTGTTGAAGTTTAAGTCGGTAGATGACACCAAGCTAGTTGACTTCGTTCCTGGCGATTCATCTAAGCAGTTCAGCATCAGCGATAACCTGGATCCAAAATAGGAAAGCGCGCTCATCGAGTTCTGTGACGCCCCTAGTCCGATGTGCCAGGTGTCTTCCAGTTATTCGCTGTTGTTGTGTTGTCATCCGCTTGCGTGTTGCATCTTGCCATGTCATCATGTGCATTGCATCATTATGTTTTCAAAACATGCATCCGTCCGGTTTCCCCCAGTTCGCTCTGTTGTCCATTCTGAGCCCAGACACACTTGCACGCACCCGCGGCAAGTCCGAAATAGTATTTTATAACTGGCCGGAAAATGTTATCGAAATGGGTTGAAAGTTGGCATGCGGTGTTTTTATGTTGTCAGTAGGCCGCCTGCCAAGTTTCATCGCATTCGGAGCTCGTTTGATAGCCCAACCGTTAAACATATAGCGGCAATATAGTCGGTCTATCGTCGGACGTTTTCGGTCTCCGGAAACCCTCGTCGGGCTGCACTCCTTCCCCTCTCATCTCAGCCCAACCCCCCTACACAGCCCACCTAGCCCATCTACCTATCTGTAACGCCCCGGACACACCCGCCGGTGGTCGTTACTCCCGGCGGGATCTAGACTGGCCCCACAGATCAATACTAGTCTTTTATGTGCACTTTGTCCTCACTCGTGCGCACCCAGGAGCAACTTCCTGGTCGGTCACCCATCCTGAAATTACTCCAAGTAGAGCATGCTTATCTTTGGAGTTCTATCCGAATGGGCTTCCAGAAAAGAAGGAATTCCTTATTGATATGAGTAGTCTATCATCCCTATTAAGCAGGGCTATCACATACACCCCCACTCAGAGGAACCGACGTCCTCGTCAGGCCACAGGAACATTCCCTCTTGGCACATGCGTCTGTGCATCTAGTCCGGTACATGTGCCATGCCGGGTGCCACGATAGGTCACAAACGTCATGAACAACATCACCGCGTACCTGTCCGCAAACATCCGTGTAACCACGAGGGTCGACTCTGATACCAACTTGTAACACCCCGGACACACCCGCCGGTGGTCATTACTCCTGGCGGGATCTAGACTGGCCCCACAGATCAATACTAGTCTTTTCTGCGCTCTTTGTCCTCACTCGTGCGCACGCGGGAGCAACTTCCCGGTCGGTCACCCATCCTGAAATTACTCCAAGCTGAGCACGCTTAACTTTGGAGTTCTGTCCGAATGGGCTTCCGGAAAAGAAGGAATTCCTTATTGATATGAGTAGTCTATCATCCTTATTAAGCTAGGCTATCACACTATCCCTCTCCACTCCAAGACCGTCTGATGGCGATCGAACGGTCTGAAAACGGATGAAAACCCACTAACTCTAGCCCCGTTGCTATATATAGACGCCCCCCTGACATTTTTAGCCTCCTACCTACCCCTTCCTCGTTTTCCACAGCCAGCCGCCGCCACCTTCCTTGGATCCGCCACCGACCAGCCTCCCTGCCGCCACTTGGCGCGCTGCCAATGGTCAGCCACCGCCAGCGCCGGCGCCCCGACCAACCGGGCGCCGCCAAATCGCCTCCCCAGCGTGCCTCGACCTCCCACCTCCCCGTGCAGCCCGCCAGGACCCAGATCAGGCCCTGGGAATCCCATCTGGGCCCGAGCTCACCGCCGCTCCTACAGGAGTTCCTTCCATCCCCGAGCAACCCGCGCCCCCGCCGCAGTACGTCGCCTCCGCCCACCGCCGGCAAGCGGAGCTGCCGGAGACGCACGCCGTTGCCGGAGACAGCAGGCTAGTGCCGCCCTCACCTCCCTCTCTCTTCCTCTCTGTCCTCCTCGCTAACCGCCCCGTCGGCCTGTTCCTTCGCAGGGACCCACCGCCGCCCATGTTACGCCGCATGTCGCCAGTGATCCCCGCCGACGCCGGGAACGAGATACCCGGAGCCGGATCTGCCCGTTTCCGGTCACTCCGCCATCCTCGAGCACCCTCACCGGAGCTCCTCCGCCGCAAGACACTCCGCCGGCCCCTATGCTCATACGGGCGCGAGAATAGGACGATGTCTAGGCTGCCCCATCGCCTTGGTGGGCCCCGCTCGGCCTCCAAGGCATAACAACCGACCCACTTCCCCTCCGGCCAAGTGGCGCCTCAGCCCGTCTGCCCGGCCTGCTTCCCCTCCGACCTGGGCCATGGCCATGGGTGAGCAGCCCCCTCCAGCCCCTTCCTGTGCTTTGTTGGCCCAGCCAGTTTTGGCCCCTGTAGTTTTTTTCCCTTGCTACGAATTTATTCATTTATCCAGGGATTCCCTGTTTTGCATAAAAGCCCTTGCACTTCATCCATTTAATAACTCATGAACCATGCATCATATTAAAATGTTTTATATATGTAAAATGCTTAGAATTTTGTCTAGTTTCATAATTTGCAACTTTCACCCATGTTGAAAATGTTTAAAACGTTGTTTGTGTAAATTTGCTATTATGCCATGTTAAAATGATTTATTTCATAACTAATTAACCGTAGCTCCATTATAAATAAGCTTTATATGTAAATGGGGTAGAAAAATGCCTAGTTTAACATGGTGTTCTCATCTTGCATGTTTAACAACTCTAAAATATGGTTTAGGGCAGAACGGTACCAAATCTAAAATATGCTCATGAGGATTATTTTCCGAAATGGTTGTTTGTTGTTGCCGGCCTCATTTCAACTTGCCTAGATAGGTAGTTTTCTTATGCTTCACCTCCTGCCATGTTCAAGAACATTTAATATTGTTGGGTACATAAACAAGAGAGAACTAAATAATCGAATGTGGTGTTTCGTCAATATGCAACTCGTTGCATATTGAGGTCCACTTAATTTGTAGTATTGTTTGTTGCACTTTGCCATGCATATTTAAACCGGACATGCATCATCCTTGGTTGTGCATCATGCCATGTTTATGCTTGTTGGTTTACCATGTTGTTTGATTCTTTCCGGTGTTGCTTCTTCTTGGTAGTTCCGGTAACATTGTGTTTGTGAGGATCCGTTCGACTATGTTCGTTTGTCTTCTTCATGGACTCGTTCTTCTTCCTTGCCGGATCTCAGGCAAGAATACCATTACCCTCGAAATCACTTCTATCTTTGCTTGCTAGTTGTTTGCTCTATCGTTATGTCAAGCTACCTACCACTTGTTTATCATGCCTCCCATATTGCCATGTCAAGCCTCTAACCCACCTTCCTAGCAAACTGTTGTTTGTCTATGTTACCGCTTTTGCTCAGCCCCTCTTCTAGTGTTGCTAGTTGTAGGTGTCTTGTAGTTTGTTCCATGTTGGTACATGGATATGTTGGGATATCATATTATCTATGTTTAATTTTAATGCATCTATATACTTGGTACAGGGTGGAAGGCGCGGCCTTATGCCTAGTGTTTTGTTCAACTCTTGTTGCCCTAGTTTCCTTCATATCGGTGTTATGTTCCTTGCTTTTGCGTTCCTAACGCGGTTGGGGTTATGGG
Organism: Triticum aestivum; assembly: GCF_018294505.1. NCBI lineage: Eukaryota > Viridiplantae > Streptophyta > Magnoliopsida > Poales > Poaceae > Triticum > Triticum aestivum. The sequence goes on along the minus strand of NC_057800.1, from coordinate 395,561,619 downwards.
ACCCCCTTGACAGTTTGCTTTGAATAAAACTCCTCCAACAAGACCAAACCTTGGTTTTAACATTTTCCACCAGCACCTATTACTTTTCCCTTGGGAGTCGTGCTCCCGAGGGTCATCTTTATTT
>NC_057800.1:395552184-395561296 GCF_018294505.1 Triticum aestivum | reverse complement strand
TCAGTGCTCCTCTGAGTGTTGGTCCGAAACGGGCAGCCTACGGGGCCACCTCGAGGAAACTTGAGGGCTGGTTTTACTCGTTGCTTGACCTATCCGATGTGCCCTAAGAACAAGATATGTGCAGCTCCTATCGGGATTTGTCGGCACATTCGGGCGGTCTTGCTGGTCTTGTTTTACCATTGTCGAAATGTCTTGTAACCAGGATTCTGAGTCTAATCGGGTTGTTCCGGGACAAGGGATATCCTTCATTGATCGTGAGAGCTTGCGATGGGCTAAGTTGGGACACCCCTGCAGGGTATAAACTTTCGAGAGCCGTGCCCGCGGTTATGTGGCAGATGGGAATTTGTTAATATCCCGTTGTAGAGAACTTGACACTTGACTTAATTAAAATGAATCAATCGCGTGTGTAGCCATGATGGTCTCTTTTCGGCGGAGTCCGGGAAGTGAACATGGTATTGTGTTATGCTTGAACGTAAGTAGTTTCATGATCACTTCTTGATCACTCTAGTTTCACGACCGTTACATAGCTTCTCATCTTACTCTTACTTGCGTATGTTAGCCACCATATTTTCTTAGCGCTTGCTATAGCTCCACCTCATTACCACATCCTACCCATAAGCTTAAATAGTCCTGATCTCGCGGGTGTGAGATTGTTGAGTCCTCGTGGCTCACGGATACTTCCAAAATAGTTGCAGGTGCCGATGATACCAGTGCAGGTGATGCTACCAAACTCAAGTGGGAGTTCGACGAGGACTTGGTCATTACTATGTATCGTTTCCTGATGATCAGTAGTGGAGCCCAACTGGGACGATCAGGGATCTAGCATCTGGGGTTGTCTTCTTTTATTTTGGTTCCGTAGTCGGACCTTGATTGTATTCTGGATGATGTATGTTTAAACTTGTTATTTGCGTGAAGTGGCGATTGTAATCCAATTCCTTATCCCTTTGTTTTTCAGTACATGGGATTGTGTGAAGATTACCCCTCTTGAGATAAAATCACCATGCGGTTATGCCTCTAAGTCGTGCCTCGACATGTGGGAGATATAAGCATCATGGGCGTTACAAGTTCATCCGTGAGAACCGGAACATTTTTGCATGGAAGCCTTCAGACATGCCAGGTGTACCGAGGGAACTCGCTGAGCACACTCTCAATATTGATCCAAAGTTTAAACCGGTCAAGAAATTCCTTAGTCATTTTAATGAAGAGAGGCCTAGGGCTATTGGTGAAGAAGTGATCTGGCTCTTGGCGGCTGGGTTTATCGATGAAGTTTTTCATCCTGAGTGGTTGGCTAACCCGGGTCTGGTACTCAAGAAAAATGGCACTTGGCGCATGTGTGTGTATTATATGGACTTAAACAACACTTTTCCGGCTGATCCCTTTGCTCTCCCTCGTATTGATCATATTATTGATGCTACGGCGGGTTGTGAGCATTTGAGCTTTTTGGATGCTTATTTTGGTTATCATCAGATCAAGATGGCAGTTAAGGACCAGGAGAAGACAACTTTTATTACTCCCTTTGGAGCCTTCTGTTACGTGTCTATGCATTTTGGGCTCAAGAGTGCCCAGGCGACTTACCAGCGGTGTGTGCAAAATTGCCTTCATGATCAAATTGGGCGCAATTTTCATGCTTATGTGGATGATATTGTGGTGAAGTCCAAGAAGAAGAAGACCCTGATAGATGATTTGAAGGAGACCTTTGACAATCTCCGGGTTGACAAGATGATGCTTAACCCAGCTAAGTGTGTTTTTGGTGTGCCAGCAGGAAAACTCTTGGGTTTTCTGGTCTCAGAACGAGGCATTGAAGCTAACCCAGAGAAAATAAAGGTTATCACCTCTCTGGCTAAACTGACGTGCATCAATGATGTTCAGCGTTTGGTGGGTCGTATTGCGGCCTTAAGCCGGCTCATAAGCCGGTTGGGTGAGAAGGTTATCCCTCTGTACCAGATGATGAAGAAGACAGATCACTTTGTCTGAGTGATGCTGCTGACCAAGCATTTGAGGCCTTGAAGAAACAATTGGCTGAGTCGCCGGTTCTCGCTACTCCCATTGATTAAGAGCCTTTCTTGCTATATGTGGCTGCGAATAGCCGAGTTGTTAGTGTAGCCATTGTGGTGGAAAGGAAGGAATCAGGCAAGGAGCATCCGGTTCAGCAGCCGGTTTATTACATTAGTGAGGTTCTTATTGAGTCCAAGCAGAGATATCCACATTGGCAGAAGCTTGTATATGGGGTGTTCATGGCTAGTCGAAACCCCAAGCCATATTTTCTGGGTCATCCCATCACTTTGGTTAGTTCTGCTCCTTTAGGGGATATTATTCAAAACAGAGAAGCCACAGGTCGGGTGGCCAAGTGGGCCATTGAGCTTGGACCGCATGGATTGAAGTATATGCCTCGAACAGCCATCAAATCTCAAGCACTTGTGGATTTCATAAATGATTGGACAGAGCTGCAGATACCTGAGGAGAAGCCGGATAACACATATTGGACTTTGATGGATCCAGGCAGTTGGAGGGCTCGGGGGCTGGAGTTCTCTTGACTTCCCCACGAGGTGATAAATTTTCTTATGTCCTTCGGTTGATGTTTCCTTGTACTAACAATGTAGCTGAGTATGAGGCCTTACTCCATGGTCTTCGGATGGATAAGGAGATGAACTTAAGCCGGTGAGGTGTTTCGACGACTCAGATCTGGTAACTCAGCAAGTTTCTGGCACTTGGGATTCTAAGGATCCACTCATTGCGGCTTATCACCAAGAGGTTGACGCTATTGCTAGTCACTTTAAAGGTTATCAAGTTGAACATGTTGATCGCAGGAAAAATTAGGCGGCTGATGCTTTGAGCTAGTTAGGGTCCCAATGTAAGCCGGTGCCACCTAACACTTTACTGGACATTCTGCATAACCCTTCAGTCAAACTGCCTACGGAGGAAGATCTAGCTATTCCTGACCCGGAAGCACAATTGGTGGCAGCTCTTCACGTTATCGCTGATTGGATAGTCCCATATTTAGCTTATATGACCCTGGGAGAGTTACCTGAGGATGAAACTTTGGACAGCCAAATAACCCGATGGTCTAAGTCAATGACTATTGTCAATGGAGAGTTGCATCATCGCAGTGTCACAGGGGCATTTCAACGTTGTATTTCTCCTAAGGAAGGCTATGAGATTTTACAATAGATTCATGAAGGAGATTATGGTCATCATGCCGGCTCAAAGTCTCTCGTAGCCAAGGCTTTTCATCATGGGTTTTATTGGCTAACGGCTCATGCTGATGTAGAGGATTTGGTCAGTAAATGTGATGGTTGTCACAAATGTTCACGGCGAGCTCATGTGCCGGCTCAGGAATTGAGGATGATTCCAATTGCTTGGCAGTTTGCAGTCTGGGGGCTTGATATGGTTGGGCCTTTCAAAAGGTCCAAGGATAAAAAGACCCACCTTTTGGTGGCAGTTGACAAGTCTATAAAGTGGATTGAAGCGGAGCCAGTTAGTGAGTGTGACGCGGCAACGGCGGTTCAATTCATCAAGAAGGTGATCTTCCGATTTGGCTTTCCCCACAGCATTATAACTGATAATGGCACCAATCTATCCAAGGGTGCTATGAAAGAATTTTTTCAACGAGAGCATATTCGACTTGATGTATCCTTAGTGGCTCACCCCTAGTCCAATGGTCAAGCTAAGTGAGCTAATCAAGAGATTTTGCGAGGCATCAAGCCTCGGCTTATGGTCCCTTTGCAAAGGACGCCAGGTTGTTGGGTGGAGGAGTTACCCTAAGTGTTATGGAGTATCAATACTACCCCCAATAGATCTACGGGTTGCACACCTTTCTTCATGGTTTATGGAGCAGAGGCGGTTCTCCCTAGTGACATCCATCACAATTCGCCCCGCGTGGCAGGATATGTTGAAGCTGATAATGAAAAAGCACGTCAGGATGCACTTGACCTGTTGGATGAGGAGCTTGATCTTGCGGCGGCTCGTTCGGCGATTTACCAGCAAGATCTGCACCGTTATCATAGCCGCCGGGTTAAAACCAGAACATTTCAAGAAGGCGACTTAGTGCTCCGGCTTATCCAGGATCAGACTGATATGCATAAACTATCCGCACCTTGGGAAGGGCCTTTTGTTGTCAGCAAGAATCTGAATAATGGGTCATACTATCTTATCGATGTTTGAGACCACAAGGACTCACGCACATCGGAGGAGGAGACTCGTCGGCCGTGGAATATTGCTCATCTTTGGCCTTATATACTTGAGCCACCGGTTCTTGTGATGTACATATTATGATGATGTATATATTATAATAAGTATAATAAAGTCGGCATCCCTGATAATTCAGGGCCTCTGTCGTTTCATTTCTTCAAAACTGAGTCTTTATTGTCATCTCACATGATCACATAAGAGGCTTGACGCCTGAGTTATAGGGACCAAAGAGAGTTGGATGCACAACTCAAACATAGGTACCCGCTGAGCACATCCCAGAAATATATTACTTGGGGGCTTCCTGTTCAATGAACACAGCTATATTCACCCTTTTGATTAGCCTGGACGCCAGGTGTATTCCCCAAAGTTCTGGGTTATCCTGCTTGTATGCTAGATGCTTCTCCATCAGGTAATCCTGAATGACTTGCCATGTTCTTAACAGTAGTCAATCTTTTAAATAAGACCCTGAACTTGTTAAGGTTAAAACATTGATTGGGTCATGAGAGAGCCGGCTTACGAAAAGCAAGGATAAACCCACGCTATTAAGCCGCCTTCCCTGAAACTTAGTTAAACCTGCATGTTTGCACGATGCTACTCCAACCCCGCATTCTCTCGATAAGTCAATCTTTTAACAAGACCCTGAACTTATCCGGGTTAAAATGTGATTGGGTCATGTGAGAGTCGGCTCATGGAAAGCGCGGATACTCTAGTGGCTATCATGCTAGTTTCATTGAAGTAGAGATTTTGGCTCAGCGGCCTATGAAAGCCTCGTGTTTTTTTGGATTCATCTTGGATTTATATCACCCCTTCTTTCTTACCATATAGTTTTCACAAGTCGGGCCAAGCAGCCCTGACTATGTCTCATATTTGGGATATGACCCCCTGCCCTGGTTATGGACTTCTATGGTCACCAGTGGACTTATACTGGGCATCATGAACCGCCTTGCAGTAAACCGCCAGGGCACTTGTGATTTGTTTATGTGCAAGAAAAGGGATAAACAACAGATCTAGATGATGATATCATAAACATAAGTTACATATCCTCAACTGGTGGATCAGCAGTATCATGCAAAATAAAAAATGCACGATGGCATGGCAGATCAAGAGTTCAACCAGCCTATTACAAGGCATCTGATGGCCCAACGAGAATAAGTATTTTGAAGATCTCAACACAACAAAGTACCCTGCTTGATAAACCGGCTCATGACTATTGGCGGGTTGAAGCTTCCGGGTCATCCTGCGCCTCTTCTTCATCTTCGGCTCCTTGATTATCCATCAGCTGGAAGTCAAGCGTAGCCCAGTTGATACCAGTCAACGCTCTAAACACAACTTCGTCATCAATAAGGTTTGATGGATCAATGTTGGGAGCAAAGGTATGCTTACGAATTGGCGGGATGACATCTGTCTCCTAATGAATCGGCGCCTTCACCTTCTTATTATCAACATCATAAGCCGCTTGATATTGTGATAGCTTGGTCTCTTTAGCCAGCCGGGTTGCCAACGAATGCATTGATCTTACTATATCTGCAAAATCATCTACACTGAAGGGTGTCCCATCTTCTTTTACAATTGGGCAACCGTTGGCCAGATCCTCCGGGTCAAGATCTGCTTGCCATGCTTTAGCCTGGCTTAGGGCAGTTAAAGCGCCGGCTCTGGCAGAGGATCGTTTCAGCTCTTCAATTCTCTTGTGCACTACTGACAACCTTTCCAATCTCTCCTTGATAAGAGTAGGCGACCGTTTTTTGTGCAGAGCAGTAGCAATGGTCCGTTGAGCACCAGTATATAATTGTAATACCAGAGTGTAGACAGCCTTCAACCAGACGCACATGTCTGAGCCCAAATTGACGCTTCGAGAGCCTGTATCAGTTCATTTATTAATAAGCCGACACCGTTTATAGCAGATTCATTAGGATGAATGGAATCAGGATTAATACTTACCGAAGATAGCCAGTGACATGTTGTTGATTTTCCGCCTTAAGCCGGACAATTCATCAGTCACCGGCTTAAGAGTGGCTTCAGTTTCTTCTGCTCTTTTCAGTAGAGCCGCCTTTTCAGTTTCCCAACTATCTTTGTCAGCATTGAAGTTTTGCTTGAGCTGCTCAATGTTTTCCAAAGAAGTCCTCAATTTCGATTGGGCCTTGGATGTTTCAGATTGTTGAGTCTTTATGTTGGCCTTCAGATCATTGAGCTACGAGTCCTTCTCAGAAAGTTCAGCATGTGATATAAGCATGGACAGATATCATGAGTATGATTATTGATTAAAGTCCCAAGCACAATAAAAGTATTTTCCTTGGCACTTGGGGGCTAATGTATATTGCTCTTAAGAATTTTTTTAAGTCCCAAGCACAATACAAGTATTATAATTGGCACTTGGGGGCTAATGCATGTCACTCTTTGTTAAAAACAGAATCGTCGCCTGACCTGGACGAATGATGTAATCTGGTTTATAAAGACTACAAATTGGATTGATCACTTCAACAAGGATGGTTAGTCTCGATTTATTCATCACTGATTAAATCGGCCCTTGTGGGATACGGATGCAACGTTCAAATTTGATTTTTTGTTACTTAAAGTCTCGGTTCAACATGCTGGTTAAACCGACCCTTGGGGGCTACGGATGTAATGTTCAAAACTATATTTAAAGTCATGGCTTAATCATGATGACTTAAGCCGGCCCTTGGGGGCTACTAGTGATGTTGTGTAGTCCTTGATGGCAACTGGAAAGTCTATAGCATATTCAAATTCTATCATATCCTATAGACTTGGCGGTTGATAGACAGATAATTATGAAAGAGAATGGTGAGTAAATTACCTCATAGCGTTCCTTCATCAAATTTACCAAGCCGGCTTCAAAGTCATGGTTGGTGTACAGACGGTTCAGATAACCAGAGTGGATGTCTTGGGCACTGAATTGGACGTAGCTCTCTAAGTCTACCTTCCACTTGTCTTTATCTTCAGCAGAAATCTCTTCTTTGGCGATGTGCTTAGATAAGATAGTGGGGTAACCCGGTGCTGTGAAACCAAACCCAGTGACGACTACATTGTCAGTTTTTTCCTCAAAAGGCTTAACCGGGCTTGGCGGCTTAGAGATGGACGGCTCAGCATCCATGCAATCTGTGGAGACTTCATGATCTTGAGGTGGCGGGTCATCAATAATATCTTCAGCAAATGGGTGAGAAAGTTTTGGTTGTTGTTGCTCCGGCTCAGATGGATTGACATCATTTATCGGCTTATTCAGCTTCGCCTTTTTGCTGGATTTGTCCTGAACCCTGAAGATAAGAAGTATAAAGAGGTCAGTATAATAAGCAGGCATAAGGTTTCAGTGATTGAATATACTCTTACCCAGGTACAATCTTGAAAGCTGGGATTTGAGTTCCCGTTGACTCGCCAGAGGAGGAATGAGAAGTCCTGTGATAGTTTGAATCAGATGGGTTAAGAGGTTGTCGGAAATAACCCGCCTTGGGATAAAGTATATCGGAAATATGTAAGACCTCTGGGCGGCTTTTGCGAACCGACGTGTTTGGTAAGCCGAAGGAAGTAATCACACCACCACTATGCCGGGTGGTGCGGCGAGCTTTGTGTTGATGTTTCTTCAAAAGAAGGTTGGGATCCAAGTGAGCTAGAGGGTGAGAAAAGCTTACTTTTCGGCTTGCTTGTCGGGTTTTCTGTGTTGGCAGAGGTTCTGAGCCGGAGGAAAGAATAATTACCCCAGCATCGCCTGCATGGCTGGCTTCTGCGTCGTCCTTATAACAATCATTGTCAATGAGATGTATAAAAAATGAGCCAAGGGAGTCAAGTTCTACCTCTGACTCATCATCATCAGCGTCATCATCAATGTTTAAGCCAGTGAGCTTGCTAGTCTTCTTCCTGGCAGGCCTCTTGGTGACTATAACACCCTCGATGCGACTATAGCTCCCACATGTCGAGGCACGACTTAGAGACATAATCGCATTGAAGGCATATGTCGCAAGTTAGGCAATCTTCACAACATCCCATGTAATATGAATAATAAAGGGGAGAACATAGTTGGCTTACACTCGCCATGTCACATCAGAGTACATAAATAACATACATCATCCAAACACTCATGGCCCGACTACGGCGCCAAAATAGAAGAAAACCCAACATGCGACACGGTCCCAATCACCCCCAACTGGGCACCACTACTGATCGTCAGGAAAAGACACGTAGTATCGCTGAGAGTCTTCATCAAACTCCCACTTGAGCTCGTACTCGTCACCTGGAGCGAAATCACCTGGACCTGCATCTGGAGTTATAGTATCTGTGAGCCACGGGGACTCAGCAATCTCGCACCCTCGCGATCAAGACTATTTAAGCTTATAGGAAGGATAAGGCAAATATATGTGGAGCTGCAGCAAGCGACTAGCATATATGGTGGCTAACTTATTCGCAAAAGAGAGCGAGAAGAGGAGGCAAGCGCGAGCGAGAATCTAGAGGAACAACCTGCGCAAACATTACTCCAACACCGTGTCCACTTCCCGAACTCCGCCGAGAAGAGGCCATCACGGTAATACACTCAGTTGATTCATTTTAATTAATTAAGGTTCAAGTTATCTACAACCGGACATTAACAAATTCCCATCTGTCCATAACCGCGGGCACGGATTTCGAAGGTTCAATCCCTGCAGGGGAGTCCCAACTTAGCCCATGACAAGCTCTCACGGTCAACGAAGGAATAGACCTCCTCCCAAGACGTTCCGATCAGACTCGGTATCTCAGTAACTCAAGACACTTCGACGGGTTAAAACAAGACCAGCAACACCGCCCGAATGTGCCGACAACTCCCGATAGGAGCTGCACATATCTCTTTCTCAGGGCACACTCAGATTGTCTAAACTTCCGGTAGGCCAGCCCAGAGTTGCCCCTGGTAGCCACCGGCGGCTGACGGTTTGGACCAACACTC
>NC_057800.1:395549635-395551882 GCF_018294505.1 Triticum aestivum | reverse complement strand
GTTGGGCATTGCTGGAAAAGCTTTAATCAAGGCGAAATATCAAGGGGTTCCCATTATAACCCAACCGCGTAAGGAACGCAAAATCCAGGAACATAACACCGATATGACGGAAACTAGGGCGGCAAGAGTGGAACAAAACACTAGGCGAGAGGCCGAGCCTTCCACCCTTTACCAAGTATATAGATGCATTAAGATAACATAGCAATATAATGATATCCCAACAAGTAAATAAATGATGTTCCAACAAGGAACGGCCTCCAATCTTCACCTGCAACCAGCAACGCTATAAGAGGGGCTGAGCAAAGCGGTAACATATCCAATCAACGGCTTGCTAGGACAAGGTGGGTTAGAGGTTTGACATGGCAATTGGGAGGCTGACAAGCAAATGGTAGGCATCGTAGCATTGGCATAGAAAAAGAGCGAGCAAACTAGCATAGCAAAGATAGTAGTGATTTCGAGGGTATGATCATCTTGCCTGCAGAGTTGTCAGAGTTGATTGGATCCTCACAAGCAAACTCAACGGGCTCCTCGGTAGCGAACTCGTCTCCCATCTCTACCCAAACAAGACAAACAAGCCACAAGGATACAATCAACCACATGCAAGAACAAGCAACATGATGAAATGATGATATGCTATGCAGGATGCGATGCGGGATGCCAAAATGTAAGATATGACAGGAAATGCATGAACCTGGCCTCAACTTGGGATTCCAAGGGTGCCACTGGAAAGATGAGATGAAACCGCTTGAAAACGATATAAAGAACGCTGGAATCGGAGTTACGGTTTGGAAATGGCAAGCGTTTCGAAAATGACACCGGTCTACGATTTACAGCAAGTAGGCATATAAATGCAATGAGATGAACATGCTACAGCACCCAAACATGATAACAAAATGCATGGCAGGGATGTACACAAGATGCTTAACAAAAGTCTAGCACTAAGCTACGGCCAATTCATCCAATATGAGGTTCAAACAAGCATGGCAAAAACGCAAATGCAAAACAGATTCCAGACTTAGTGAAATTAACACTTGTCTGAAATTTCAGATCACGAAGCCCTCTTCGGAGCAGCAAAACAACATGATACATGATCTAATTAAGACAAGTAAGTACATGGCATGGAGCTACTCAACAAGCTTAACAAAAGACCCAAAGTGACCTGGGGCCAAAAGGGTTCACAAAATATACTAACGGGCACACGAACATAGCAAAAACATAATCAGTTTTCAGACTTAGTGAAAACTGAGACATGCTGAAATATAACTCACGAAGGCATGTAAACAAGCTCGATGCACTCACCATGGTGGAAGTCATGGCAAGGCAAGCATACATCCATTAAGAAGGCACAAAATGCTAGCTAGACATGGCAAGAACAATGGCATAGCATGCACGGATCAACTACAATAACATCGGCAAAATCGCAAACGAGTTGACGATCTGCCCAGATTCACCACGAAGCAAAAGTAGAGCTCGATTGACTCAAGCTATGGTGCTCCATAATTGCAAACAAAGACATGGATGGATAGATCATAACATGATTAACAAAACTCCTTTACTGATCACCCTCACAAGAGGCACGGATCACTAGGAAACAACACGAACATATGGCACCATGAACTAAATAATCCCAGACTTAGTGAAAACTACTAAGTCTCTGAAAACAGATTTACCGGGTGCCTCACTTTGCAAGCTTGCACAAGCCACCACACACATCCTAAAAATGCATGGGTTGCACCTCTGGAAAGAAGACAAAATGCTTAACAAAACATATGAAGGACTCACAGGCATATCATGCACACAATAATCATGGCAAAAATGACAAAAGTCTAAGATGAACTAGCAGATCTGACAATTAACTCATGAAGCCTCCTTCTAACAGCATTTTGGGCAGCAAGATGAGCTCAAATGAAAATGATTCAATGGAATGAAATGATGTACTCGTCGAGGCTAACATTTTGATATATTATATGCCCAAATTGGAGCTACGGATGCGGAGATACAGCAGGTCAAAGTATGCTCGAAAATTAGAGGGAGAGGGAAAAAGTCAACCCCGATCTAGGGTTACTGTAGCAGCGGATCGGGATCCAGATCGGGCGCGCTCAACGAGGATCGCGGGGGATGGCCGCGGTGGTGGCCGGACTTGCCGTGGAACTTGCCGGCGTGGAGGGAGATGGCCGGGGCGAGGCCGGGCGTTGGTGGCGGCGCTGCGGCGGCTCGAGGAGGGGCCGGGCGAGGCGGTGGCCGGCG
>NC_057800.1:395542326-395549453 GCF_018294505.1 Triticum aestivum | reverse complement strand
GGCGATGGCGGTGGTTGGCGCCACGTGGCAGCGTCCGGTTGGGCGCGGGGCGGCGGCGGACGTGTCCGGCTAGGCTCCGGACATGTCCGTCGGCACGGAGAAGCTTTTTTTTGCTAGGGTTGGACGGGGAGAGATCCAAGATCCGAAAATGGGGGGGGGGGCTATTTATAGGCATAAGTGGAGCTAGGAGAGTCCAAATGAGGTGCGGTTTTCGGCCACGCGATCATGATCGAACGCTCTAGGACATGGAGCAGAGTTTGGTGGGTTTTGGGCCAAATTGGAGGGGTGTTGGGCTGCAACACACACGAGGCCTTTTCGGTCCCTCGGTTAACCATTGGAGTATCAAACGAAGTCCAAATGATACGAAACTTGACAGGCAGTCTACCGGTAGTAAACCAAGGCCGCTTGGCAAGTCTCGGTCCAATCCGGAAATGTTTAATCCCCACACACGAAAGAAAGCTAGAAATGGCCACCGGAGGAGAACGAAGCACCGGAATGCAAAACGGACAACGGGGAAAATGCTCGAATGCATGAGACGAACATGTATGCAAATGCAATGCACATGATGACATGATATGAGATGCATGAAAACGAAAACAACACACGGAGACAAAGACCCGAACCCGAGGAAATAAATATAACTTAACGCCGGAAATGGCAAGAGTTGGAGTACAAATAGGGAAAGTTACATCCGGGGTGTTACAACACTCCACCACTACAAAAAGATCTCATCCCGAGATCTAGGACTGAAAGAACTCCGGGTACTCAGAACGGAGGTGATCCTCGCGTTCCTAGGTAGCTTCACGGTCGGAATGGTGTGACCACTTGACTTTGAGAAATTTGATTGACTTGTTGCGAGTCTTGCATTCAGTCTCTTCCAGAATAGCAACTGGGTGCTCACGATAAGAGAGATCTTCTTGGAGCTCAATGTCCTCGATGTTGACGGTGCGGTCAGGAGTCTTGAAGCACTTTCGAAGCTGAGAGACATGGAACACGTCATGAACATTTGCAAAGTTTGAAGGAAGCTCGAGTTGATAGGCGAGGTCGCCTCTCTTGCTGACAACCTTGAAAGGTCCCATGTATATGGGGCAACTTCCCTTTGATACCGAAGCGACGAGTACCTTTCATAGGAGAGACACGGAGGTAAACATGATCTCCGATCTCGAAAGCCAAATCACGGAGCTTACTATCATAGAAGCTCTTCTGGCGGGATTGGGCTGCTTTGAGGTTATCTCGAATGACTTTGCACATTTCTTCTGCTTCTGTGATTAAGTCATTACCCAGCAGCTGACATTCACCGGTTTCAGGCCAGTTGAGAGGGGTACGGCACTTCCTTCCATACAGAATTTCAAATGGGGCCTTGCCCGAACTTGCTTGAAAACTATTGTTGTAGGAGAATTCAGCATAAGGAAGACAATCCTCCCACTTCATGCCGAAGGAGATCACACAAGCCCTGAGCATATCTTCGAGAATCTGGTTGACACGCTCGACTTGACCGCTTGTTTGAGGATGGAAAGCAGTGCTGAAGCGGATGTTAGTGCCCATGGCCTTCTGAAAAGAATCCCAAAACTTGGAGGTAAAGATGCTGCCATGGTCTGAAGAGATCACTTGAGGAATACCGTGCAGAGAGACAATTCGAGAGGTATAGAGTTCCGCCAATTGGGCTACAGTGATCGACTCTTTGATAGGCAGAAAGTGAGCCACTTTGGTGAGTTTCTCGATGACAACAAATATAGCATCATTGCCACGCTTGGACTTTAGAAACCCAGTCACAAAGTCCATTTCAATATGGTCAAACTTCCATTCTGGAATGGCAAGAGGTTGGAGGAGACCAGCTGGCCTTTGGTGTTCTGCCTTCACTCTTATGCAGACATCACATTCATTCATGAATTGAGCGATCTCGCGCTTCATTCGAGTCCACCAATAAGCTTGCTTGAGATCCTGATACATCTTCGTACTCCCAGGGTGGATGGAGAGGAGAGAATTGTGAGCCTCGTTCATGATCACTTTACGAAGTTCACCTTTGGGTACAACAATACGATCCTCGAAGAAGAGAGTGTCCTTGTCATCAAGGCGGTAGCACTTGTACTTGGACTGACTCTTGGCAATCCCAATCTTCACCTTTTTCACCATAGCATCAAGAAGCTGGGCTTGGCGAATCTGGTCTTCTAAGGTAGGAGAGACTTGAAGGTTGGCAAGGAAACCTTGAGGAACAACTTGCAGATTAAGTTTGCGGAAAACTTCACAAAGCTCGGGTTGATAAGGCTTAAGACTCAGACTGTTGCAGTAGGCCTTTCTGCTCAAAGCGTCAGCAATCACATTAGCCATTCCTGGAGTATACTCGATACTCGGATTATACTCTTGAATCATTTCGACCCATCGAGTTTGCCTTAGGTTGAGATTAGGCCGAGTGAAGATGTACTTGAGACTCTTGTGATCAGTGAAAATGTCCACTTTTCTTCCCAATAGAAGATGTCTCCAAGTCAAAAGAGCATGCACAACTGCCGCCAACTCGAGATCATGAGTGGGGTAGTTCTTCTCATTAGGCTTCAACTGGCGAGATGTATAAGCAACAACTTTCTTCTCTTGCATCAAAACTGCGCCAAGACCTTGGAGAGAGGCATCACAAAAGACCTCGTACGGCTTGGATTCATCAGGCGAGTCAGAACTGGAGCAGTGATCAATTTCTCTTTCAACGTGTTGAAAGCAATATCACACTCCGGAGACCAAACGTACTTGACGTGCTTCTGAAGAAGATTTGAGAGAGGCTTCGCGATCTTAGAAAAGTTTTCAACGAATCTTCGGCAATAGCTTGCGAGACAGAGAAAACTGCGGAGTTGCTTAACGTTCTGGGGAGGTTCCCAATTCATAATTGCGGACACCTTCTCAGGATTCACGGCAATGCCCTTGGCAGAGATGATATGACCAAGATAAAGAACCTCATCGAGCCAAAATTCACACTTAGAGAACTTGGCGTAGAACTGATGTTCTCTGAGCTTATCAAGAACCAAACGCAAGTGCTTGGCATGATCTTCCTTGTTCTTCGAGAAAACTAGAATGTCGTCGAGATAGACCAAAACGAAGTCATTGGTGTAGGCATTGAAGATGAAGTTCATCATGCGAGAGAACGTCGGAGGAGCGTTGCCGAGGCCAAAAGACATGACAGTGTATTCATATGAACCAAAGCTTGTTCTGAATGCTGTCTTAGGAATATCTTCTTCATGAATGTGAATCTGGTGATAACCCATACGGAGATCAAGCTTGGAGAATACTTGGGCACCTTTGAGTTGTTCGAACAGCTCATTGATGTTGGGAAGTGGGTATTTGTTCTTGATGGTCTTCTTGTTCACTGGATGGTAATCAACACAAAGTCGGTCCGTTCCATCCTTCTTCTTCACAAAAAGAACACCACAACCCCACGGAGAAGAACTAGGCCGGATAAGACCCATTCTTTCTTGTTCATCGAGTTGCTTCTTTAGCTCCTTCAACTCTTCAGGTCCGAGCTTGTAAGGACGTTTGCACACAGGTTCCGTGCCAGGCTCAAGTTCAATAACGAATTCAACTGGCCGGTGCGAAGGCATTCCTGGGAGCTCTTCTGGAAAGACATCTTGATATTCGCAAACGACTGGAATTTGAGAGATGGCATCCAATTCACACTTCTCATTGAGAGCAAACAGACGGATAGTATTACCCCCAGCGGCAAAGACAATTACATCCTCAGACGAATGAGTCAATTGAATCTGCTTGGCTGCACAATCAAGCTGAGCCTTGTGCTTAGAAAGCCAATCCATTCCAAGAATAAGATCAATATCCGAGTTACCAAGGATCAATGGAGAAGCCAGAAACTTGAAATCACCCATTGAGATAGAAATATCTGGAACTTCGTAGTTAGCAAGCAAGCATCTGCCCGGAGAGACGACTGCTAATGGCTTATGCATAACTTGAGAAAACCACCCATGCTTAGATGCAAAAGGTTTGGAAATGAAGCAATGCGAAGCACCCGTGTCAAAAAGAACTTTTGCAGGAACATCGTTAATAGGAAGGTTACCCATAATCACATCTGACGAGTCCTCTGCCTGGGCTGCATTCACCATATTGACCTTGGCGTACTTGGGGTTATGCTTGACCACAACTGTGCTTGCCGATCTGACAGGAGGAGGAGGAGGAAGACGCCTCTGGTTGAGACACTTGTTGGCATAGTGACCCTTCTGTTGGCACTTGTTACACGTGACCTCTGAAAGCGGACGGTGATACGGAGCACTCGATCTTGGAGCTTGAGACGAAGTCTTGTTCTGAAAGCCCGGGTTGGGTGGGTGGGAAGAACCACTGCCACCTTTGCTCTTCTGCTCGTACGGCTGACGGAACGGAGGAGGAGGTAGCCAAAACTTCTGCTGCTTGGCCACTTGAGTAGAGGAAGAAGGAGTAACATCTCTGACTCGCTTCTTGGAAGCATCACACCTCAACTGAGCAGACTCTTGCTTCAGTGCCATGTTGTAGAACTCATCGTACCTCAAGGGCTCGAAAAGAACAAGAGGGAGCTGGATATCTTCTCTGAGACCACCCCTGAACTGGTATATCATGCTCTTCTCATCAGGCACGTCCTGCTTGGCAAAGTGGGCAAGCTTCTGGAACAACTTGTTGTAGTCATAGACAGACAAAGAGCCTTGCTTCAGATTGCGGAATTCCTCATGCTTGCTTTCAACCACGCTCTAGGGAATATGATGAGCTCGGAAATCTCGACGGAAATCATCCCAAGTGATAACACGTCCACCTATGGAATCCTTGTACTGCTGGAACCATTCTGCAGCTTGATCTTTGAGTTGGAAGGAAGCGAACTTCACAAAGTCCTCAGGCCTGACGTTACTGCACTCGAAATGCTTGCACAGATCCACAAGCCAATCGTCAGCATCGGTTGCCTCAACACAATCGCTGAAAGTCTTTGGCCCGTTAGCAAGGAACTGGTTGAGTGTAGCAAAGTGACTCTGATTGCTGCCTTGATTCCCTTGACTGCCTTGATTACGCTCTTGAAGAATTTGCATGATCAGCTGAGTGTTTGCATTGGTTGCGGCCATCACAGCTTGCCATGCCTCTGGAGGAGGTGGAGGCGGTGGCGGATCAGGATTCGGAGTCGTGCGCGTTGGAGGAGCCATCCTGAAGAGGTTGACCACTATTAGCACATTGACAGATAAATATTGAAGCTGAATCCAATGGAATGAAAATTGCAACATATAGTCTTCACATCCGAACAAAATGAACGAATGCATTCCTCTTGAAATGGTCACATATCCATAAATTGAGAAGCCGCGTAGAATTAAGGTAGAGAAAATAAATCAACAAGGTACGGATCAAGAATGAATAATCGGTAAGGAATCCCAATCTCAAACCAATATCCGTGGAAGAAGAACGAGAGCTACTAGAATTCCCACCTATGAAACTCCCGAACCTTTCCGGTTATGCAATCAGGTGTTGCGGATACAGGGGAAGCATAATATCTCACCCAAACTAGCAAATCCTACATCCAGCTGTATCCATCCTTCAACACATAATCAAGAAACCTTCGGAAACCATCTACCTCAACCTTCGAAAAGCATCCGTTATACAAGTTATGGCGATACTCCCGAACTCCCGCCCCAGTACTGGGTGGTGTCGAGGTTATCTCACCAACGAACTGCATAAAAGAGATTTTCGATGTCGGCTAACATATCTCAAGTATTCCAGAATTGCAACGATAAAATTATGATGACAACACCTTAGAGCTCAACTCCCCGGGACACTTCCACTAAACCCCTGATAGGAGGCACCAAGACAATGTTCTCATCATAAGCCATCGGAACGATTCCAAGATACTCGCGTGATCCTAAAAAAATTTAGTGAAATTTGAGAAGAGAAGAGTCAAAACTCTACGTCAGGATGCCTTACCAGAGCGATGAGGAGACTGGGAAGTAAAAGAATTCCTAAGCTCTCCGATATATAATTCCTAAGTGCCTCAAAACATTTTTCTAGACACAACTCGACCTCTAAAAACGATCAAGCAATGGGGCTCCTAAGGTCGGGGAAGGCTCTGATTACCAACTTATAACACCCTCGATGCGACTATAGCTCCCACGTGTCGAGGCACGACTTAGAGACATAATCGCATTGAAGGCATATGTCGCAAGTTAGGCAATCTTCACAACATCCCATGTAATATGAATAATAAAGGGGAGAACATAGTTGGCTTACACTCGCCATGTCACATCAGAGTACATAAATAACATACATCATCCAAACACTCATGGCCCGACTACGGCGCCAAAATAGAAGAAAACCCAACATGCGACACGGTCCCAATCACCCCCAACTGGGCACCACTACTGATCGTCAGGAAAAGACACGTAGTATCGCTGAGAGTCTTCATCAAACTCCCACTTGAGCTCGTACTCGTCACCTGGAGCGGAATCACCTGGACCTGCATCTGGAGTTATATTATCTGTGAGCCACGGGGACTCAGCAATCTCGCACCCTCGCGATCAAGACTATTTAAGGTTATAGGAAGGATAAGGGAAATATATGTGGAGCTGCTGCAAGCGACTAGCATATATGGTGGCTAACTTATTCGCAAAAGAGAGCGAGAAGAGGAGGCAAGCGCGAGCGAGAATCTAGAGGAACAACCTGCGCAAACATTACTCCAACACCGTGTCCATTTCCCGGACTCCGCCGAGAAGAGGCCATCACGGTAACACACTCAGTTGATTCATTTTAATTAATTAAGGTTCAAGTTATCTACAACCGGACATTAAAAAATTCCCATCTGTCCATACCCGTGGGCACGGCTTTCGAAAGTTCAATCCCTGCAGGGGAGTCCCAACTTAGCCATGACAAGCTCTCACGGTCAATGAAGGAATAGACCTCCTCCCAAGACGTTCCGATCAGACTCGGTATCTCGGTAACTCAAGACACTTCGACAGGTTAAAACAAGACCAGCAACACCGCCCAAATCTGCCGACAAATCCCGATAGGAGCTGCACATATCTCTTTCTCAGGGCACAATCAAATTGTCTAAACTTCCGGTAGGCCAGCCCAGAGTTGCCCCTGGTAGCCACCGGCGGCTGATGGTTTGGACCAACACTCAGAGGAGCACTGGCCCG
>NC_057800.1:395539820-395542148 GCF_018294505.1 Triticum aestivum | reverse complement strand
GGGGGGGGTAAATAAGATGACCCTTGAGTCTGCAGAACCCAAGGGAAAGAAAAGGCTAGGTGGCAAATGGTAAAACCAAGGTTTGGCATTGCTGTACAGGCTTTAATCAAGGCGAAATATCAAGGGGTTCCCATTATAACCCAACCGCGTAAGGAACGCAAAATCCGGGAACATAACACCGATATGACGGAAACTAGGGCGGCAAGAGTGGAACAAAACACTAGGCGAGAGGCCGAGCCTTCCACCCTTTACCAAGTATATAGATGCATTAAGATAACATAGCAATATAATGATATCCCAACAAGTAAATAAATGATGTTCCAACAAGGAACGGCCTCCAATCTTCACCTGCAACTAGCAACTGTATAAGAGGGGCTGAGCAAAGCGGTAACATAGCCAATCAACGGCTTGCTAGGACAAGGTGGGTTAGAGGTTTGATATGGCAATTGGGAGGCTGACAAGCAAATGGTAGGCATCGTAGCATTGGCATAGCAAAAGAGCGAGCAAACTAGCATAGCAAAGATAGTAGTGATTTCGAGGGTATGATCATCTTGCCTGCACAGTTGTCAGAGTTGACTGGATCCTCACAAGCAAACTCAACGGGCTCCTCGGTAGCGAACTCGTCTCCCGTCTCTACCCAAACAAGACAAACAAGCAACAAGGATACAATCAACCACGTGCAAGAACAAGCAACATGATGAAATGATGATATGCTATGCGGGATGCGATGCAGGATGCCAAAATGCAAGATATGAAAGGAAATGCATGAACCTGGCCTCAACTTGGGATTCCAAGGGTGCCACTGGAAAGATGAGATGAAACCGCTTGAAAACGATATAAAGAACGCCGGAATCGGAGTTAAGGTTTGGAAATGGCAAGCGTTTCGAAAATGACACCGGTCTGCGATTTACAGCAAGTAGGCATCTAAATGCAATGAGATGAACATGCTACAGCACCCAATCATGACAACAAAATGCATGGCAGGGATGTACACAAGATGCTTAACAAAAGTCTAGCACTGAGCTACGGCCAATTCATCCAATATGAGGTTCAAACAAGCATGGCAAAAACGCAAATGCAAAACAGATTCCAGACTTAGTGAAATTAACACTTGTCTGAAATTTCAGATCACGAAGCCCTCTTCGGAGCAGCAAAACAACATGATACATGATCTGATTAAGACAAGTAAGTACATGGCATGGAGCTACTCAACAAGCTTAACAAAAGAACCAAAGTGACCTGGGGCCAAAAGGGTTCACAAAATATACTAACGGGCACACGAACATAGCAAAAACATAATCAGTTTTCAGACTTAGTGAAAACTGAGACATGCTGAAATATAACTCACGAAGGCATGTAAACAAGCTCGATGCACTCACCATGGTGCAAGTCATGGCAAGGCAAGCATACATCCATTAAGAAGGCACAAAATTCTAGCTAGACATGGCAAGAACAATGGCATAGCATGCACGGATCAACTACAATAACATCGGCAAAATCGCAAACGAGTTGACGATCTGCCCAGATTCACCACGAAGCAAAAGTAGAGCTCGATTGACTCAAGCTATGGTACTCCATAATTGCAAACAAAGACATGGATGGATAGATCATAACATGATTAACAAAACTCCTTTACTGATCACCCTCACAAGAGGCACGGATCACTAGGAAACAACACGAACATATGGCACCATGAACTAAATAATCCCAGACTTAGTGAAAACTACTAAGTCTCTGAAAACAGATTTACCGGGTGCCTCACTTTGCAAGCTTGCACAAGCCACCACACACATCCTAAAAATGCATGGGTTGCACCTCTGGAAAGAAGACAAAATGCTTAACAAAACATATGAAGGACTCACAGGCATATCATGCACACAATAATCATGGCAAAAATGACAAAAGTCTAAGATGAACTAGCAGATCTGACAATTAACTCACGAAGCCTCCTTCCAACAGCATTTTGGGCATCAAGATGAGCTCAAATGAAGATGATTCAATGGAATGAAATGATGTACTCGTCGAGGCTAACATTTTGATATATTATATGCCCAAATTGGAGCTACGGATGCGGAGATACAGCAGGTCAAAGTATGCTCGAAAATTAGAGGGAGAGGGAAAAAGTCAACCCCGATCTAGGGTTACTGTAGCAGCGGATCGGGATCCAGATCGGGCGCGCTCAACGAGGATCGCCGGGGATGGCCGCGGTGGTGGTCGGACTTGCCGTGGAACTTGCCGGCGTGGAGGGAGATGCCCGGGGCGAGGCCGGGCGTTGGTTGCGGCGCTGCGGCGGCTCGAGGCGGGGCCGGGCGAGGCGGTGGCCGGCGG
>NC_057800.1:395529060-395539407 GCF_018294505.1 Triticum aestivum | reverse complement strand
GGCGGCGGAGGGAGTGCCCCGCTCGGGCGGCGCGGGGGCCGGGCGCGGGCTCCCGCGGACCGGCGGCGATGGCGGTGGTTGGCGCCACGTGGCAGCGTCCGGTTGGGCGCGGGGCGGCGGCGGACATGTCCGGCTAGGCTCCGGACATGTTCGTCGGCGCGGAGAAGCTTTTTTTTGCTAGGGTTGGACGGGGAGAGATCCGAGATCCGAAAACGGGGGGGGGGCTATTTATAGGCATAAGTGGAGCTAGGAGAGTCCAAATGAGGTGCAGTTTTCGGCCACGCGATCATGATCGAACGCTCTAGGACATGGAGCAGAGTTTGATGGGTTTTGGGCCAAATTGGAGGGGTGTTGGGCTGCAACACACACGAGGCCTTTTCGGTCCCTCGGTTAACCGTTGGAGTATCAAACGAAGTCCAAATGACACGAAACTTGACAGGCGGTCTACCGGTAGTAAACCAAGGCCGCTTGGCAAGTCTCGGTCCAATCCAGAAATGTTTAATCCCCACACACGAAATAAAGCTAGAAATGTCCACCGGAGGAGAACGAAGCGCCGGAATGCAAAACGGACAACGAGGAAAATGCTTGAATGCATGAGACGAACACGTATGCAAATGCAATGCACATGATGACATGATATGAGATGCATGAAAACGAAAACAACACACGGAGACAAAGACCCAAACCCGAGGAAATAAATATAACTTAACGCCGGAAACGGCAAGAGTTGGAGTACAAATAGGGAAAGTTACATCCGGGGTGTTACAGTGACCTTGGTTTGAACGAGCCAGTTTGGTCGGCTTATCCTGTGGTTTTTTCTTCCAAAATGGAGAATTGGCCTGTGGAGGTCAAAAAGATTATAAGTAGGCATAACTGTTGCAGATATGATTGTGCGGAAGGTGTACAACACTTACGGCTGGTGGCTTATTGAAGGTGCAGAAAGGACTAAGTCATGTTTTATTGCATTCATTTGCAGGTTCATTCAGCAGTTTCTTGGTACCTTCTGTGATTTCTGCGTCAGTCAGTTTAATGTCAAAGTGGCGTTGGGGGTCTTTTAAGTCGCCAGTGTATTCACACATTAAGCTGGGGCGACGGCTTAACAACAAGATGCTCCATGACACCCAGCACCAAACAAAGTCAACACCAGTTAAGCCATTAGCAATGAAGGCTCTAAGCTTTGAACAAGCTGATGCATATTTGGCCCGCTCCTTTGCGTTCATCCGTGGGGGAAGCGGGTGAGTGTTGCTAAGCCGGTGGTCACGGTAACCCGGCAGAGGATTCTCATCTGATGGAGAAGTGTCTTTACAATAGAACCAAGTTTGGTTCCAATCTTTGGGGTGACTCAGCGGTTTGGCATAGGGAAAGTTGACTTCTTTCCTCTTCTGAATTGAGATCCCACTGAGTTCCAAGCTGGGCCCGTCAGTAAACTCTGTCTGATGGTTTAAATAGTAAAATTCTCTGAACAATTCAATTGTGGGCTCTTCTTTAAGGTAGGCTTCACAGAAGACTTGGGAATTGGAAATATTGGATACAGAGTTGGGCCCAATATCTTGAGGGTCAAGTTGGAAGAAATGAAGCATGTCGCGGAAAAACTTTGAGTTGGGCGGGTTGAACCCCCAGCTCAGGTGGTCAGTGAAGACAATTACTTCTCCGTCCTTGGGGGTAGGAGGACTTTCTTCACCACGGATCCTCCAATGGATATCTTCTTTCTTGGCTAGGGCGCCAGTTGCAACAAAATTCTCCAGATCTTCTTCAGTGACCTGGGATTGGACCCAGTTGTAAGAGGTATATGTCTTGGCCATTTTTTCAATGAGCTGACAGGAAGATTATGCCGGTTTAAAATTATGGTCAAGCCGGCTGTCGGTTTAAAGGTAAAAATTAAATGAAGCATGTATAGATGTTAAACCGGACGATGGCATTGAAGGTACAAAGATAAGCTATTGGCGGCTTAAGAGGGGACTAATGGTACCTGGCGGGTTATGGTTTATGAGTTATGCCGCCCACACAAACATTGATTTACAGATCTGAGAGTCGCAAAATTGCTAAGTGTTGGAAAAAAATATATTTCACAGATTGATGCTATGATTTGGGATCTACGGTGCTTCAGATAATTGAAAAATATCTTGACCTAAAATGGTAGTGCTTGAGCAGATTCATGTATCCAGATTGGATTTCTTACACAAAAGGAGATGCCTTAATAGCAGAAATGAGTACTACAACTATCGTCGTGCAGGAGAAGTACCAAGTTGAATCAAAAATCACAAGATACAGGGAAGGGCAATGATGAACTCCGAAGAACTCGTAGAAACCCTAATGAGATCTCTGGGGAAAGGAAAGAGGAGAACTTACCAGAGCTGTTAACAGCGGAGGCGCACGGACGAACTCTGATCGATTCAAGTTGATGCAGCGATCGATGTCAAAGTGGGGGTAAAGGTCGACGGCGGCGGCGGAGCTCGGGCACTGAGGCGGCGCGAGGAAGAAGAAAGAGACAAAGAGGCAAGGGGGGAAGTGAAAGGGACCCCTAGCCCTATTTGTAAGGTCGAAAGGATAAATGGCATGCATGGGAATCGAGGAGGCTAGAAAATGGATATGCGACAACACAGACGCTTTCGGGAGTTCATTAAAAGAGAATATATATATATATATATTGAAGATTTGGGCCTTGCATAATATTAATGACAGCTGACGTCACAGCGGGTTATCGCAATCTTAGGAGATGACGTCATGGCGGGTTGCAAGATCTTGCAAGAGCAAATGAAGAAGGATTTTTTCTAAGTGTTGAAAGATTGATATGAACAAGTTCACATCAACCTGGGGCCTAATGTTGGGGATATAACTATTGGGTATGACTCGCCCAGGAGGGGTCGTGTCATACCGCTGGCGGTTCATAAAAAGCAAGGCCCATGAAGATGCTGAAGATGGCGGTGCACGAAGGGGGCTTACTGAAGGCCCAAAGCCTGAAGGTGACTTAAAGCCCACATGTGTAAACCGCCATATATGCATGACTTGTGTTGTAAGGCAAACGTAGTTAGTCACCAGGACGGACACGTTGTGTATGAGCCGGTCGGGACTCCGTGAGCTGTTGGGTGTCAACCTACGTATATAACGGGACGACCCAGCGGCGGCTTAGGGTAAGAAACAAGAGATCGAGAACTAGGTCAAGCGTATTCGCTCCCTGGTAATCGAAACCCAAGCAATACCACCTCAAACTGGAGTAGGCTTTTACCTTCACCACAAGGGGCCAAACCAGTATAAACTCCCTATGTCCTTTGTCCCGTTTAACCCCATTAAGCTAACCTAGTTGCGATGGCTCCACGACTAAGTCATTCTGCTAGGACATCTGCCGTGGAAATTCCACAACAGGTAGGATTATGCTATGCGATGATACTTGGTTAACTTACCATCTACTCTCTTCTACTACTTCAAGATGGAGGCTGCCAGAAGCGTAGTCTTCGATAGGACTAGCTATCCCCCTCTTATTCTAGCATTCTGTAGTTTAGTCCACATATACGACCCCTTTCATTGATACCAATGCATATATAGTATAGATCCTTGCTTGTGAGTACTTTGGATGAGTACACACGGTTGCTTTGCTCCCCCTTTTCCCCCTTTCCTTTCTTCTCAGTTGTCACAACCAGATGCTAGAGCCCAGGAGCCAGACGCCACCATCGATGATGACCCCTACTACACCGGAGGTGCCTACTACTACGTGCAGGCCGTCGACGACGACCATGAGCAGTTTAGGAGGATCCCAGGCAGGAGGCTTGCGCCTCTTTCGATATGTATCCTAGTTTATGCTAGCCATCTTATGGCAACTTGTTTAACTTATGTTTGTACTCAGGTATTGTTGCTTCCACTGACTTGTCTATGATCGACCACTTGTATTCGAGCCCTCGAGGCCCCTGGCTTGTATTATGATGCTTGTATGACTTATTTATTTTTTAGATTTGTGTTGTGATATCTTCCCGTGAGTCCCTGATCTTGATCGTACACGTTTGCGTGTATGATTAGTATACGATTGAATCAAGGGCATCACACGTTGGTATCAGAGCCGACTGCCTGTAGGAATCCCTCTTCCACACTCATTGGCCGAAGTCGAGTCTAGACATTGCAAAACTTTTACTAACATGGTTGTGTGTCTTACGGGCCCACGTCGCCATTTGGGTGGTATTAGGATCTTTTATGCCTCGATCTTTACTCTGGGACTCTGAACTCTCTTCTACTCGGGTTAAACAAATTTACTAACTCCAACATTAGGATCCCATGACCACATTCACCCCAAAGTTGGATAAGCCCTAGTTATTCCTTAGAGTAGTATTTTGAACAATACCCACACTATCATTTGACTCCTTTGAAACATCTTTGTTTTCAGATGGAACCCACGAGGCAGGTCGTGCGCCACATGATGGCCATTGGTGTCCCAGGTTCACCTATTGTGTTAGCTGAGATGATGACCTATCTGGGTTATCGCTGGCACCCTGAGTACACCGTGTATGCGCAGTACTGGGACTTTAACCATGAGCAGTACCGTGCCATCGTCCACCTCTACTCTCGGGATTATGACTCCACTACTGTGCTGTACACTGCTCATGGTGTTGGAGTGACCATCGATATGGCAGTCCAGGATGCTGCTTATGATGCTCTAACACGTCTTTGTGGAGAGTATCAGGCGTTGGACACCTCCCCTTTAAGGCGTGCGGAGGGATACTACACTGCTGCCTACTCCACTGTCACACGAGAGCCCTTCCACCATCAGAACCTGGTTCTGCATGTTGATGGGCTGGATCGAGCTAAACGAGCTCTTCTCCATGAGCTATACACCACCCCAGCACCTTTACCGTGCTCTGACATTGTTGCACCCCCTTGTACGATCTGATGAGTTGTCGCGATCTGCGATCTACCCAGCCAGGACCGTGATGCCCCAGGGTGTCGACTAGCCAGATGGGGAGGCTACTCTCCCGCACTTGGTCCTCTTCTACCACCTGAGCGTCGGGTTCTGCACTAGAGTATCCACGGACCCAGGGTACTGACATTGAGGACTTCCCGTCGCGTCACTACCAGCTGTCAGGCTACACCTACCTCCACAGTTCCTCCTGGGACTGAGAAAGTCTTGCTTATTAGTGTTAGATGCATTCACTGTGAGCCTGTGTGCCACCTATGATGTCTTTAGTCTATGTACTGAACTCTTTCTACTAAACTCTATGCATGATCCCTTTTGTAAGATATGGCAACTACTATGTAGTATCTATCATGCTCCTTTCTTTATGCATGTTTCATGATGAATGATTCTTGTCTTTGCAAATTTCCTAATGTTGAACTAACCCTGTTATATATTAACAGGATGTTTAGACCAGGTGGTCGTGGTCATGGTGGCGATGCCCCGCCACTGCCTGAGTACATGGTTGGTATGATGCAACAGTTCAAGCTGAATTGCCAGTTCATGGAGAATATTATGGCTTAGTTTCCTTGCCCCAATATGAACCAGCAGCCAGCCCAAGTGACTGTGCGGGATTTCATGCGCCTCAACCCAACTGTGTATCATAGCTCAACTCAGCCTCTGGATGCTGATGACTGGCTCCATGACATCTCCTATTAGATGGAGTCTGTTGATGTAGCCCCTGCCAGCTATGTCACCTTTCCTTCCTTCTTTCTGAAGGGACCCGCTGCTTAATGGTGGGACAGCCACAGGCATACTCTGCCAGTTGGAACAATCATCACCTGGCCAGACTTCCAAGCTGCTTTTTGTGCTCGCTTCATTCCTCAGGGAGTCATGGACCGTAAGAAGCGTGAGTTCCGTAACCTCACCCAGCGCAACAAAACCGTGGAAGCTTATCAGCGGGAGTTTATGGACTTATCCCGCTATGCTGAAGAAGACATTGCAACTGATGCTCGCAGACAGGAGAAGTTCCGTGATGGACTACAAGCTGACATCAAGCTCGCATTGCTAGTGCATGACTTTGCCGATTTCACCACCTTGGTGAACAAGGCCATCAATGTCGAGACTGGTCTGCAGGAACACCAGAGCTCTCACAGGCGCAACCGTGACACGGGCTCATAATTGGGCCCGCCCTCGCAGAAGCGTAGGATATGGATTCCTAATAGCATGTACCAGCCAACTGCACCTTCCCTAAGGCAGTCTTATGTTGCACCGTGTCTGCCTCCTTCACCATCTTGGCATCCAAGGCTTCCAGCTCCACCACCCCGAGCTCTTGTTCCCACTCCCAATAATGGTATGTGCTACAAGTGTGGTTAGCCAGGTCACATTGCCAGGAACTGCTATCAGAATCAGAATCAACTGGCCCTTCCCGGAGTTGGCCATGGTAGCAACCAACCTTGCAACAACAATGCCAAGTCTTATGGTCATGTTCATGCCAACCATGTTGATGTCAATGAAGCTCAAGACCAGCCTGCTACTGTGATGGGTACACTCCTCGTTAATTCAGTACCTGCATCTATTTTATTCGATTCAGGAGCATCACATTCATTCATGTCAGAAGATTTTGGATACAAGAACGACGTTAAATGTGAGGAGATGAACACTTTGGTAGTGGTAAAAACCCATGTAGGACAATGCCAAAACTCCATGGTTGGCATCGATGTCCCAGTGGAAATCAAAGGGCTGGAATTTCGCGCCTCTCCCATTATTCTGAAGTCTTCCAATATTGACCTCATTCTGGGAATGGATTGGTTGAAAGCGCATACTGCTTCTATAGTTTGCGCCACTAAGACCGTCCATCTGCTACACCCTTCTGATCAAATAGTTAGTTACCATGCTCATCTGGTGCAAAATGCTGAGGCACGGCTTTATGCCTCGAATGCATTCAACGCTGCACCACTCGAGGGCATTGAAAACATTCCCGTCATGCACGAATTCCAAGACGTCTTTCTTGAAGAACTTCCATGGATTCCCCCTGCTAGAGCTGTTGAGTTCATCATCGACTTGAAACCAGGCACCACTCCTATAGCCAAACGACCCTGCAAGATGCCGCCACATGAACTCATTGCGCTTAAGGAGGAAATCGACACATCTCTTCGTAGTGGTTTCATTCGCCCAAGTTGCTCTCCTTGGGAAGCACCTTCTCTCTTTATCAAGAAGAAGGATGGGACAAACCGTTTAGTCCAAGACTACCATCCTATCAATCAAGCTACCATTCAGAACAAATATCCTCTTCCTTGGATCAATGATATGTATGATCAACTGGCTGGTTCATCAGTGTTCTCTAAACTCGACTTGAGGTTGGGTTACCACCAGATCCGTGTTCGTGAAGAGGATATCCCAAAGACCGCCTTTGTGACTCGCTATGGTTCAGACAAGTACACCGTCATGTCTTTTGGCTTAACCAATGCTCCAGCCACCTTCTCTCGTCTGATGAACTATATATTCATGGAATACCTCGACAAGTTCGTCGTGGTTTATCTGGATGACATCCTTGTGTACTCTAAGAATGAAGAAGAACATGCTGAACATCTTTGCCTTGTTCTGGAAAAGCTTCAGGAGCATCAACTCTATGCTAAGTATTCCAAGTGTAAACTCTGGCTTCCCGAAGTAACCTATCTTGGTCATGTCATCTGCAAGGATGGTATTGCCGTCAACCCCGAGCGAGTTCAGGACATTCTTGATTGGACTCCTCCAAAGGATGTCAAGCAAGTCAGAAGTTTTCTCGGACTCGCTAGCTATTGTTGTCGATTTGTCGAGAACTTCTCCAAGATCGCCAGGCCTCTAACCAACATGTTGCATAAGGGCGTCAAGTTCCAATGGACCGACAAATGTCAGGAAAGTTTCCAGGCACTCAAAGACAAGTTGACTTCTGCCCCAGTGCTTGCTCCACCTGATACTAAGAAGGCTTTCGTCATTTACTGCGACACTTCCCATCAAGGATTAGGCTATGTCCTAATGCAAGAGCGCAAAGTGATTGCTTATGCCTCTCGTCAATTGTGCCCTCACGAAGAGAACTACCCAATTAACGACCTCGAGCTTGCTGCTGTCATTCATGCACTGAAGCAATAGCGACATTACCTTCTCGGTAATTGTTGCGAGATCTTCACCGATCACCAAAGTCTGAAGTATCTGTTTACTCAGCCAGACATGAACCTCCGTCAGCAGAGATGGATAGAGACTATTGCAGACTTTGACTTGGGTATTTCCTATACACCAGGCAAGGCTAATCCAACGGCTGATGCCTTGAGCCGCAAGTCTTATTGCAACCACCTCCAGTTCCACAAAGTTCAACCCTCGCTTGTTGAAGAATTCAAAAAGCTAAACCTCCATATAGTTCCTCCTGGTGCACTCGCTCCCCCTCCTCCAGAGTGCCGCAAGATGAACCTCCATGTTGTTTCCCAGGGTTCTCTCAATACCCTGGTTGCTAAACTTGATCTCGTGGACAGCATCAAGACGCTGCAGAAGTATGACTCTCAAGCCCACAAGATTAAGCGCTACCTCGCTAAAGGAAGGCCCTCGTTCTTCACTATTGCTGATGATGGCATCTTGTACTTCAAGGGCCGCCTAGTGGTACAATGTTCAGAGGAAAGCCAGGATATGACACAGGAGGTTATGAAAGAAGCTCATGATACACCTTTGTCTATTCATCTCGGTAGTACAAAGATGTACCAAGACATTCGTCAGAGATTCTGGTGGTCAAACATGAAGCAAAACATTGCTCGTTATGTTGCTGAGTGTGACGTTTGCCCTCACATCAAAGCAGAGCATCAAAGGCCTACTGGAACTCTGCAACCTATCTCTATTCCTGAATGGAAATGGGACCATGTTGAAATGGACTTCATCACTAGATTTCCCAAATCACAGAAAGGTAATGATGCTATTCCTGTCGCCATTGACCGGCTTTCTAAGGTTGCACATTTTCTGGCGGTCAAAGAAACGATCACTGCTAGTCAGCTTGCAACTCTCTACATGTACAGAATTGTTTCACTTCACGGTATTCCACTAGTTATCAGTTCGGATCGTGGCAGCTTGTTCACTTCAAGATTCTGGGCAAGTTTCCAAGAAGTTATGGGAACTCATCTGTCGTTCAGTACTGCGTTTCATCCTCAGTCCCAAGGGCAAGTTGAATGTGTCAACCAAGTTCTCAAAGACATGCTTCGAGCTTGTGTTATTTCCTTCGAGAAAAAATGGGAGGAATCTCTCCCATATGCCGAGTTCTCTTATAATAATAGCTATCAAGCTAGTCTGAAGATGGCCCCCTTCAAAGTGCTATGTGGACAAAAGTGTCGAACCCCTCTGAACTGGTTAGAAACTGGGGAACATCCACTCTTCGGTCTGGATATTATCCAACATGTCGAAGAACAAGTCCGCATCATTCGTGAGAATCTCAAGAATGCTCAGTCTCGTCAAAAGAGTCAGTATGACCGCCATCACAAAGACATGGTCTATCAACCTGGAGAAAAGGCTTATATTCGAGTTAAACCAATGAAGGGTGCTCATCGCTTCGGGATCAAGGGAAAGCTAGCTCCTCACTATATTTGTCCATTGACTATTCTCAAAAGGCATGGAAAAGTGGCATATCAACTAGAGCTTTCGTCAAACCTTCCTTAGGCTCACGATGTGTCCCACGTGTCACAACTGTGCCGCTGCTTCAAGGACCCAATCCTAGCAGTGGATCATGTAGTGCTCGAATTGCAACAGGACCTCTCATATAAAGAGCATTTGGTCCGCATTCTCGACCAAGTTGAACGATGCACATGTCAGAAGGTGATGAAGTTCCTCAAGGTCTAGTGGTCACATCACTCTGAAGACAAGCCACTTGGGATGTGAGGATCTCCTGCGTGATGAATACCCTGCACTGTTTCCTTCTACCTCCTAAATCTCGGGACAAAACTTCTTGTAGTGGAGGAGATTTTTGACGCCCGGATAATTAGGCCACATAATCCCACGTTAACGATGCCACATCACCTCGGTTACTATTGCTAATCTCGCATTGGATCAAAACTATTCAAATTTGAATTTGAATTTTTGTCAAACATCAAAAAAAAATTCAAACATTAAAGCAAAATGTTCAGATTGTGCCAAATATTGCATAGGTAACTATAGTGAAGAAAACACATGTTTAGAAAATACTAAAATGCTCTAAAATAAATAAAACAGAAAATGGAAAATAAATAAAAGAAAATATAAAACAGAAAACGAAATAGAAAAAAAAAAGAAAATCCCCCTTTCCCCTGGGCCTTGGCCGAGACAACAGTCAGGCCGGCCCGCCCCAACCCCCTGGCCTATATGGCCTCAATCCACCCAAACCCTAACCCAACCACCACCACTCTCACCCCCACTTGCTCTCTCCCCCCTCACTCCCCCGATTCGGATCGGGGTCGGGGCGACCGCTCCATCGACGCCCG
>NC_057800.1:395490310-395528549 GCF_018294505.1 Triticum aestivum | reverse complement strand
GCTCGCTGCCTCTTCGTGGCTCCGCCGGCCCAACCTCGCTACCACCTCGCTCCGCCATGCCTGCGGCCACCTCCGGCGACGTGTCGGCGCCCGCTCTGCCCTCATACGGGTCGAGCACCCACAGTGCCCGTTCGGGCTATGCCCGCACCTAGCGCCCGAACCCACTAAGACCCCTAGGGCCAATGACATGAGGGGTCCATGCCCCTGGAACGTTTACAAAAAAAGATTAAAATAAAAATAATAATTAATTAATTAGTTAACTAAATTAATTAACTTAATTAATTGTGATTAATTAACCTAATTAACTGTTAGTAAGTTAATCGGTCAATGACAGGCGGACCCCACATGTCAGTTTGACCCTATCAACACCTCTGTTGACTGCTGACGTCATGCTGACGTCATGCTGACGTCATGCTGATGCAATAATGCTATTTTAGAATTAATTTCATAACAATAATTATAAATTGACTAAAACTTTGAAAATTAATATAAAATAATCCATAACTCGGATGAAAATACTTTGTACATAAAAGTTGCTCAGAACGATGAGACGAATCCGAATACGCAGCCCGTTTGTCAGCCACATTTCCCTAGCATAGCGAACATGCAACTTTTTCCCTCTGGTTCATTTGTCCGAAAACGCGAAATAGCGGGAATACTTTCCCGGATGTTTCCCCCTCTTAGCCGGTATCACCTACTACCACGTTAGGGCACACCTAGCATTGATCATTGTCATGTCATGCATCATCATACATATGTTTGCATTATATTTATTGTTTCTTCCCCCCTCTTCTCTCGCTAGACACCAAGACCGACGTCGCTGCTACCTAGTACGACTACGGTGTTGACGACCCCTTCTAGTCGGCTAAGCTTCCAGGCAAGCCCCCCCCTGATCAACCCGATATCTCCTATTCTTCTCTCTACTGCATGCATTAGAGTAGCTTAGCATGTTACTGCTTTCGGTTAGTCCTATTCTGCTGCATAGCCTATCCTTGCTACTACTGTTGTTACCTTTACCTGCAATCCTAAATTCTTAGTATAGGATGCTAGTTTATCATCAGTGGCCCTACGTTCTTGTCTGTCTACCATGCTATACTATCGGGTCGTGATCAGTCGGGAGGTGATCACAGGTATATTACTTATATACATAATATATGATACATGTGGTGACTAAAGTCGGGTCGGCTCGTAGAGTACCCGCTAGTGATTCATGGATTGGAGGCTGAAAGGACATACTTTCCTGACGGCCCTCTGTGTGGATCTTTGTAGCGAAGCGACAAGGCAGGTTGAGACCACCTAGGAGAGAGGTGGGCCTCGCCCTGGTCGGTGTCTGCGGTTACATCAATTAACACGCTTAACGAGATCTTGGTATTTGATCTGAGTCTGGCCACTGTCCTATACGCACTAACCAACTACGCGAGAACAGTTATGGGCACTCAACGTCGTGGTATCAGCTGAAGCCTTCTTGACGTCAGCGACTGAGCGGCACGCGTCGGGTTAGACCGTGTAACGCAACTTCCTTTGTAATGGAGGTTGCTAGGTCTGCTCACTGGCCGCGTACGCAACATGCAGGTGTGCAACGGGTGATGGGCCCAGACCCCTGCGCGCATAGGATTTACACCGGCATGCTGACCACTCTGTTAGGCCTAGGTGGGGCTGCGGCGTATTGATCTCCCGAGGCCGGGCATGACCCAGGAAACTGTGTCCGGACAGAGGGATCGAGCGTGTTGGGTAATGTGGTGCACCCCTGCAGGGAAGTTTATTTATTTGAATAGTCGTGTCCCTCGGTAAAAGGATGACCCGGAATTGTACCTCGACCTTATGACAACAAGAAGCGGATACTTAATAAAACACACCCTTCCAAGTGCCAGATACAACCCGGTGCTCACTCTCTCATAGGGAGATGAGGAGAGGATCGCCGGGTAGGATTATGCTATGCGATGATACTTGGTTAACTTACCATCTACTCTCTTCTACTGCTTCAAGATGGAGGCTGCCAGAAGCATAGTCTTCGATAGGACTAGCTATCCCCCTCTTATTTTGGCATTCCGCAGTTCAGTCCACATATACTACCCCTTTCATTGATACAAATGCATATATAGTGTAGATCCTTGCTTGCGAGTACTTTGGATGAGTACTCACGGTTGCTTTGCTCCCCCTTTTCCCCTTTTCCTTTCTTCTCGGTTGTCGCAACTAGATGCTGGAGCCCAGGAGCCAGACGCCACCGTCGACGACGACTCCTACTACACCAGAGGTGCCTACTACTATGTGCATGACGATGACCATGGGTAGTTTAGGAGGATCCCACACAGAAGGCCTACGCCTCTTACGATCTGTATCCCAGTTTGTGTTAGCCACCTTATGGCAACTTGCTTAACTTATGTATGTACTCAGATATTGTTGCTTCCGCTGACTCGTCTATGATCGAGCACTTGTATTCGAGCCCTCAAGACCCATGGCTTGTATTATGATGCTTGTATGACTTAATTTTTTTAGAGTGTGTTGTGATATCTTCTCGTGAGTCCCTGATCTTGATCGTACACGTTTGTGTGTATGATTAGTGTATGATTGAATCGGGGGGCGTGACACAAGTTCCAATCAGGTGGTTGAACAATAGGTGCAGAAATTAAGGCTTTCTTAAGTGTTTCAAAGGCTTCTACACAATCATCATCAAAGAAAAATGGAACATCCTTTTGTAAAAGATTTGTAAGAGGCCTAGAAATTTTAAATAATTCTTTAATAAATCTCCTATAGAAACTAGCATGACCGAGGAAACTACGAATACCTTTGATATCTTTAGGACATGGCATTTTCTCAATTGCATCATCTTTAGCTTTATCCACCTCAATACCTCGTTCGGAAATTTTGTGCCCCAAAACAATACCTTCATTAACCATAAAGTGGAACTTCTCCCAATTCAAGACAAGATTAGTTATGCATCTCTGCAAAACTCGATCAATGTTGCTTAAGCAATCATCAAAAGAAGTTCCGTAAACAGAAAAATCATCCATGAAAACCTCAACAATCTTTTCACAAAAATCAAAGAATATAGCAGTCATACATCTTTGAAAGGTAGCAGCTGCATTACATAAACCAAAAGGCTTACGTCTATAAGCATAAGTTCCAAAGGGACAAGTAAAGGTGGCTTTCTCTTGATCAGGTTGTGAAACAGGTATTTGAGAAAAACCAGAATATCCATCAAGGAAACAAAAGTGTGTGTGCTTAGGTAGTCTTTCTATCATTTGATCAATAAAAGGTAGTGGGTAATGATCTTTTCTAGTAGCTTTATTGAATTTTCTAAAATCAATTGCCATTCTCTAACCAGTGACAATTCTTTGTGGAATAAGTTCGTTCTTATCATTAGGAACAACAGTAATACCTCCTTTCTTAGGGACACAATGAACAACACTTAACCATCTACTACCAGCTATAGGATAGATTATACCTGCTTCTAGAAGCTTCAATATTTCAGTTCTTACCACTTCTTTCATTTTAGGATTCAAACATCATTGGTGATCACAACGGGTTTAGCATCAGGTTCCATATTAATCTTGTGCTGACAGAGAGTGGGACTAATGCCCTTTAAATCATCAAGAGTATACCTAATAGCAGCTCGGTGCTTCTTCAGAACCTTCAATAATCTTTCTTCTTCATGTTTTGAAAGGTTAGCACTAATAATAATAGGATATATCTTTTTCTCATCAAGATAGAAATATTTCAAAGTGTCTGGGAATTGTTTTAATTCAAACACAGGATCACCCTTAGGTGGAGGAGGACCTCCTAGAGTTTCAATAGGCAAATTGTGTTTAAGCAGAGGACATTGTTCAAAGAAAATTTTATCTATCTCATTTCTTTCATGCATGTGCATATTATTTTCATGGTCTAGCAAATATTATTCTAGTGGATCAGTAGGAGGCACGGAAATAGAAGTGAGACCAATTATTTCATCCTTACTAGGCAATTCTTTCTTATGATGCTTTCTACTAAACTTAGAAAAATTAAACTCATGAGACTCGTCACCAAAACTAACACCGACAATTTGTTTCTCACAATATATATTAGCATTGACGGTGTTCAAGAAAGGTCTACCAAAGATAATGGGACAAAAGTCATCTTGTG
The DNA here is from genome assembly GCF_018294505.1 of Triticum aestivum. Lineage (NCBI taxonomy): Eukaryota > Viridiplantae > Streptophyta > Magnoliopsida > Poales > Poaceae > Triticum > Triticum aestivum. Next base: position 395,524,430 of record NC_057800.1, on the reverse strand, counting down.
GGGAACCAAGAACTAGAAAATCAGTAGGGTATTTTACTTTCCCACACAAGACTTCAACATCTCTAACAATCCCAAGTAGTGTGATGGTGTCTCTATTAGCAAGTTTAATAGTAACATCTATGTCTTCTATTTCAGTTGGTGCTATGTAATTCATAATTTCTTGATATAAGGTAAAAAAGAATAGCACTCACGCTGGCACCTATGTCACATAAATCATGCTAACAGTGATCTCCTATTTTAACTGAGACAACAGGCATGCTAATAACAGGTCTATGTTTATCTTTTTCATCGGGTTTAGCAATTCTAGCAGCTTCTTCACAGAAGTAAATAACATGCCCATCTATGATTTCTACTAGGAGATCTTTAACCATAGCAACACTAGGTTCTACTTTGATTTGTTCAGCAGGTTTAGGTGTTGTAATATTACTTTTATTGACCATGGTTGAAACCTTAGCATGTTCCTTTATCCTAACAGGGAATAGTGGTTTTTCAATGTAAGTAGTAGGCACAACAGGATCAGCATTATAAATAATAGTTTCATCTTTAGCTATTACCGGTTCTTTAGTTTCTTCTTTAATAGGTGGGTGATACTTAAACCACTTCTCCTTAGGGAGATCAACATGAGTATCAAATGATTCACAAAAGGGGGCTACTATCTCAGAGTCAAGTCCATATTTAGTGCTAAACTTTTGAAAAGCATCGGTATTCATAAAAGATTTAACACAATCATAGTTAAGCTTAATGCCTGACTCTTTACCTTTGTCGAGTTCCCAATCTTCAGAGTTGCATTTAATTCTTTCTAAAAGATCCCACCTGAATTCAATAGTCTTCTACATAAAGGAACCAGTACAAGAAGTATCAAGCAAGGATTGATCATCACGAGAAAGTCAAGCATAAAAATTCTGAATGATAATTTCTCTTGAGAGCTCATGATTGGGGCATAAATATAATGTTGACTTAAGCCTCCCCCAAGCTAGAGTGATGCTTTCTCCTTCATGAGGCAAAAAATTATATTTATATATATATATATATATATATAACTCCAATCACGATGAACTAGATGCATAGGATAAATTTTGGATGAAATTCCAATTTTGATCGATTCCAATTCCAAGATCCAATATCATTGCACAGCCTATACCATGCCAATGTTTTTCCCTTCAAAGATAAAGGGAAAACCTTCTTCTTAGCTTCATCTCCGGGTAAACCTGCAAGCTTAAATAATCCACAAATTCCGTCCACGTATATAAAGTGCATATCAGGATGTTCGGTTCCATCTCCTACATAAGGATTAGCTAGCAGTAGTTCTATCATACCCAAAGAAATTTCATAACCAATATTTTCAGTAGGTGCAGTAGGTTGAGGGGTGACTAATTGTGGTTCCGGTTGAGGTGAAGATACCCCAAACAAACCCCTCAAAGGATTATTCTCCATAGTAACAAGTGACAATAAATATCAGCATGTAGTAATAATTTTTTTCTTACCGATTTCCACTTACCAAGAGCACTTCACTCCCCGGCAACGGCACCAGAAAAGAGCCTTGATGACCCACAAGTATAGGTGATCAATCGTAGTCCTTTCTATAAGTAAGAATGTCAAACCCAACGAGGAGCAGAAGCAAATGACAAGCAGTTTTCAGCAAGGTATTCTCTGCAAGCACTGAAATTATAAGTAACGAGTAGTTTGATAGCAAGATAATTTGTAACGGGTTAGTAATGGTAATGGTAACAAAAGTGCAGCAAGGTAGCCCAATCCTTTCGAGGCAAAGGACAGGCCAAAATAGTCTCTTATGATAAGAAAAGCGTTCTTGAGGGTACACGGGAATTTCATCTAGTCACTTTCATCAATTGGTTTGATTTGTGTTTGCTACTTTGATAATTTGATATGTGGGCGGACCAGTGCTTAGGTGTTGTTCTTACTTGAACAAACCTCCTACTTATGATTAACCCCCTCGCAAGCATCCGCAACTACAAGAAAAGAATTAAGAATAAATCCAACCATAGCATTAAGCTTTTGGATCCAAATCAGCCCCTTACGGAATAGCGCATAAACTAGGATTTGAGATTCTGTCACTCTCGCAACCCATCATCTAATAACTACTCCACAATGCATTCCCTTAGGCCCAAATATGGTGAAGTGTCATGTAGTCGGCGTTCACATGACACCACTAAGGGAATCACAACATGCATACCATCAAAATATCGAACACATGTCAAATTCACATGATTACTTGTAACAAGATTTCTCCCGTGACCTCAAGAACAAAAGTGCCTACTCATAAATAATAATCATGCTCAAGATCATAGGGGTATTAAATAGCATAATGGATCTGAACATATAATCTTCCACCAAATAAACCATATCGTAATCAACTACAAGATGTAATCAACACTACTAGTCACCCACAAGTACCAATCTATAGTTTCGGTACAAAGATTGAACACAAGAGATGAACTAGGGTTTGAGAGGAGATGTTGCTATTGAAGATTTTGATGGAGATTGTCCTCCCCAAGATGGGAGAGTTGTTGGTGATGATGATGACGATGATTTCCCCTCCGGGATGGAAGTTCCCCCGGCGGAATCGCTCCGCTGGAGGGCAAAAGTGCTCCTGCCCAAGTTCCCCCTCGAGACGGCGGCGCTTTGTCCCGAAAGTCCTTTCCTTGTTTTTTTTCTTGGTAAAAATGACTTATATACCAGAAGAGGGGACTCGGAGGTGGGCCGAGGAGGGCACAACACACTAGGGCGCACCCAGGTGGGTTGTGCCCACCTGGTGGGCCCCCTCTGGTACTTATTTGCTCCAATATTTCTTATATATTACATAAAGATTCTTCATGAAGTTTCAGCTCATTTGGAGTTGTGCAGAATAGGTAGCCTGGCGTCGCTTTTTTAGGTCCAGAATTCCAGCTGTCGGTATTCTCCCTCTTTGTGTGAACCTTGCATATTATGAGAGAAAAGGCATTAGAATTACTCCAAAAGGCATTGTTATGCATAAAAACAATATAAATAACAGTAGGTAAACATGATGCAAAATGGACATATCAGTGTCCTCCATAGGTTTTGGAGTGACATTTCCGTAGGATTTGTTCCTGTTCATGCTCAGGTATACAACCTCTAATAATACCATCTACTCCTTCTTTATAAAGATGGGGGTCATCCCAAAAGTAATATCTTAAATCAAATAAGAATTATTTTTTCTTTTGTTGGTATGTGAAACTAGGTGTATGAGTTTAGCAATAATATAATTAGCATAGTATGCATACCAAGGAGTTGTTCATCGGGGAAGCTACCATCAACAGGTAGTGGGTCATCAAGGATATTTTCTAACCTAGACAAGTAATCAGGTACGGGATTCTCAGCTCCCTTCCTATCAGTGATATGCAAGTCAAATTCTTGTAGCAAAAGAACCCACCTAATGAGTCTAGGTTTAGCATCTTTATTTTCCATAAGGTATTTAATAGCAACATGATAGGTGAACAATTTCTTTAGAATCGACTATGTAAGATCTGAATTTATCACAAGCAAACACAACTGCTAAAAATTCTTTCTCAGTAGTAGCATAATTTCATTGAGCATTGTCTAGAGTCTTACTAGCATAATGGATAACATTTAATTATTATCAAGTCTTTGTCCTAAAATAGCACCAACAGCATAATCACTAGCATCACACATAACGTCAAAAGGCAGGTTCCAATCAGGTGGTTGAACAATAGGTTCAGAAGTTAGGGCTTTATTAAGTGTTTCAAAGGTTTCTACACAATCATCATAAAAAACAAATGGAATATCCTTCTGCAAGAGATTAGTAAGAGGCCTAGCAATTTTAGAGAAGTCTTTAATAAATCTCCTATAGAAACCAGCATGACCAAGGAAACTTCTTATACCTTTAATATCTTTAGGACATGGCATTTTCTCAATTGCATCATCTTTAGCTTTATCCACCTCAATACCTCATTCAGAAATATTGTGCCCCAAGACAATACCTTCATTCACGATAAAGTGGCATTTCTCCCAATTCAAGACAAGATTAGTTTGTTCACATCTCTGCAAACTCGATCAAACTTGCTAAAGCAATCATCAAAAGAAGTTCTGTAAACAAAAAAATCATCCATGAAAACCTCAACAGTATTTTCACAAAAGTAAGATAATATAGCAGTCATGCATCTTTGAAAGGTAGCAGGTGCATTGCATAAACCTAAAGGCATACGTCTATAAGCATAAGTTCTAAAAGGGCAAGTAAAAGTAGTTTCCTCTTGATCAGGTTGTGATACAAGTATTTGAGAGAAACCAGAATATCCATCGAGAAAGCAAAAGTGTGTGTGCTTAGATAATCTCTCTAACATTTTATAAATAAAAGGCAAAGGGTAATGATATTTTCTAGTGGCTTTGTTTAATTTTCTAAAATCAATTACCATTCTATAGCCAGTCACAATTCTTTGTGGAATAAGTTCACTTTTATCATTAGAAACAACAGTAATACCTCCTTTCTTGGGGACGCAATGAACAGGACTTACCCATCTACTATTAGCTATAGGATAAATTATACGTGCTTTCAGAAGCTTTAGTATTTCAGTTCTTACCACTTGTTTCATCTTAGCATACAATCGTTGTTGATGATCAACAACTGGTTTAGCATCGGGTTCCATATTAATGTTATGCTGACATAGAGTGAGACTAATGCCCTTAAGATCATCAAGAGTATATATATCGAATAGAAGCACAGTGCTTCCTCGGAGTTTTTAATAATCTCTTTTCTTCATGCTCTATAAGGTTAGCACTAATAATAACATGATATATCTTCTTCTCATCAAGATAAGCATATTTCAAAGTATCAGAAAATTGTTTTAAATCAAGCACGGGATCACCTTTAGGTGGAGGAGGGCCTCCTAGAGTTTCAAGAGGAAAATTGTGTTTAAGAATAGGTTGCTGATCAAAGAACATTTTATCTATCTCATTTCTTTCATGCAAGTGCATATCATTTTCATGGTCTAGCAAATATTGTTCTAGCGGATCAGTAGGAGGTATGGCAATAGAAGCAAGACCCATTATTTCATCCTTACTAGGTAATTCTTTATCATGAGGTTTTCTATGGAACTTAGAGAAATTAAACTCATGAGACACATCACCAGAATTAACACTGACAATTTCTTTATCGCAACCTATATTAGCATTAACAGTGTTCAAGAAAGGTCTACCAGAAATTATGGGGAAAAAATCATCTTGTGGAGAACCAAGAACAAGAAAATCAGTAGGGAATTTCATTTTCCCACACAAGATTTCCACATCTCTAACAATAACAAGTGGTGTGATAGTATCTCTGTTAGCAAGCTTAATAGTACCATCAATATCTTCTATTTCAGCAGGAGCAATGTCATTCATAATTTCTTGATATAAAGTAAAAGGGATAGAGTTAACAATAGCACCCGAATCACATAAGTCATGATAACAATGATCTCCTATTTAAACTGAAACAATAGGCATGCCAACAATGGACTTATTCTTATCTTTAGCATGAGGTTTGGCAATTCTAGTAGCTTCATCATAAAAATAAATAGCATGCCCATCAATATTATCAACCACGATATCTTTAACTATAGCAATACTAGGTTCTACTTTAATTTGTTTAGAAGGTCTAGGTGCTCTTATATTACTTTTGTTAACCATGGTCGAAACTTTAGCATGTTCCTTTATCCTGACACGGAAATGTGGTTTTTCAATATAAGCGGTAGGCACAACTGGATCAACATTGTAAATGATAGTTTCATCTTTAACTATAACTGGCGCCTCAATGTTTTCTTTAAAAGTTGGATGATATTTAAATCATTTCTCCTTAGGGAGATTAACATGACTAGAAAATGATTAACAAAAAGATGCTACTATCTTAGGGTCAAGTCCATATTTACTGCTAAACTTGTGAAAAGCATTGGTATCCATGAAATATTTAACACATTCGAACTTAAATGTTATACCTGACTCATTACCTCTGTCGAGTTCCCAATCTTCGGAGTTGCATTTAATTCTTTCCAGAAGTTTCCATCTGAATTCAATAGTTTTCTTGATAAAAGAGCAAGTCAAAGAAGAATCGAGCACGGTTTGATCATTATGAGAAACCCGAGCATAAACATTTTGTAAGATAATTTCCCTTGAAAGCTCATGATTGGGGCATGTACATGTCATATATTTAAGCCTTCCCCAAGCTTGAGTGATGCTTTCTCCTTCACGAGGCCAAAAATTATATATATAATCCCGATCACGATGAACTAGATGCATCGGGTAAAACCTTTGATGAAATTCCAATTTCAATCGTTTCTAGTCCCAAGCTCCAATATCATCGCATAGCCTATAACATGTCAATGCCTTTCCCCCAAAAGATAAATGGAAAACCTTCTTCTTAACCTCATCTCAGGGTAAACCCGCAAGCTTAAATAATCCACAAACTTTATCCACACAGATTAGGTGCATAATAGGATGTAGTGTTCCATCTCCTGCATAAGGATTAGCTAACAGTTTATCTATCATAGCCGAAGGAATCTCATAACAAATACTTTCAGTAGGTGCAGTAGGTTGGGGGGAAACTCTTTGTGCTTCTAGTCTAGGTGAAGATACCCCAAACAAAACCCTCAAAGCATTGTTTTCCATAGTAACAAGTAATCATAAATTTCAGCACGTAATATAAATTTTCCCTTACTAATTTCCACTCACCAAAAGTGCTTCGCTCCTCGGAAACGGCACCAGAAAAGAGCCTTGATGACCCATAAGTATAGGGGATCAATCGTAGTCCTTTCGATAAGTAAGAGTGTCGAACCCAACGAGGAGCAGAAGGAAATGACAAGCGGTTTTAAGCAAGGTATTATCTGCAAGCACTGAAATTGTCGATAACAGATAGTTTCATAGCAATATAATTTGTAACAAGTGAAAAATAGCAAAAGTAACAATTGAAGGAAATATGCCCTAGAGGCAATAATAAAGTTGTTATTTATATTTCCTTATATCATGATAAATTTCTATTATTCATGCTAGAATTGTATTAACCAGAAACTTAGTACATGTGTGAATACATAGACAAACTGAGTGTCACTAGTATGCCTCTACTTGACTAGCTCGTTAATCAAAGATGGTTAAGTTTCCTAGCCATGGACAAAGAGTTGTCATTTCATGAACGGGATCACATCATTAGAGAATGATGTGATTGACTTGACCCATCTGTTAGTGTAACACCCACCATGCGGCTATATCTCCCACGTATCGGGGCACGACTTAGAGGCATAGCCGCATGGTAGGCATGTCGCAAGAGGGGTAATCTTTACACATCCCTTGTACTGAATAAGAAAGGGATAAAGAGTCGGCATACAATCGCCACTTCACACAATACATAAATAATCCATACATCATCCAAAGTACAATCAAAGGTCCGACTACGGAACCAAAATAAAGAAAGACAACCCCAAATGCTACATCCCCGATCGTCCCAACTGGGCTCCACTACTGATCATCAGGAAAGGAAACATAATAGTGACTGATACGTCTCCAGCGTATCTATAATTTTTGACTGTTCCATGCTATATTATATTCTGTTTTGGACATTATTGGGCTTTATTATACACTTTTATATTATTTTTGGGACTAACCTATTAACCGGAGGCCCAGCCCAGAATTGCTTTTTTTGCCTATTTCAGAGATTCGCACAAAAAGAGTATCAAACGGAGTCCAAACGGAATGAAACCTTCGGGAACGTGATTTTTGGAACGAATGTGATCCAGAGGACTTGGACCCTATGTCAAGACATCATCCAGGAAGGCACAAGGTAGGAGGCGTGCCTACCCCCCCCCCCCCAGGCACGCCCTCCACCCTCGTGGGGCCCATGTTGCTCCATTGATGTACTCCTTCCTCCTACATATACCTACGTACCCCCAAACTACGAGATACTGAGCCAAAACCCTAATTACACCGCCGCAACCTTATGTACCCGTGAGATCCCATCTTGGGGCCTTTTCCGGAGCTCTGTCGGAGGGGGCATCGATCACGGAGGGCTTCTACATCAACACCATAGCCTCTCCGATGATGTGTGAGTAGTTTACTTCAGACCTTCGGGTCCATAGTTATTAGCTAGATGGCTTCTTCTATCTTTTTGGATCTCAATACAATGTTCTCCCCCTCTCTTGCGGAGATCAATTCGATGTAATATTCTTTTGCGGTGTGTTTGTTGAGACCGATGAATTGTGGGTTTATGATCAAGTTTATCTATGAACAATATTTGAATCTTCTCTGAATTCTTTTATGTATGATTGGTTATCTTTGCAAGTCTCTTCGAATTATCAGTTTGGTTTGGCCTACTAGATTGATCTTTCTTGCAATGGGAGAAGTGCTTAGCTTTGGGTTCAATCTAGCGGTGTCCTTTCCCAGTGACAGTAGGGGCAGCAAGGCACGTATTGTATTGTTTCCATCGAGGATAACAAGATGGGTTTTATATCATATTGCATGAGTTTATCCCTCTACATCATGTCATCTTACTTAAAGCGTTACTCTGTTCTTTTGAACTTAATACTCTAGGTGCATGCTGGATAGCGATCGATGTGTGGAGTAATAGTCGTAGATGTAGGCAGGAGTCAGTCTACTTGTCTCGGACGTGATGCCTATATACATGATCATACCTAGATATTCTCATAACTATGCTCAATTCTGTCAATTGCTCAACAGTAATTTGTTTACCCACTGTAATACTTATGCTCTCGAGAGAAGCCACTAGTGAAACCTATGGCCCCCAGGTCTATTTTCCATCATATTAATCTTCCATCAACAAGCTATTTCTTTTGCCGTTTTTATTTTGCTTTATTTACTTTGCATCTTTATCATAAAAATACCAAAAATATTATCTTATCATATCTATCAAATCTCACTTTCGTAAGTGATCGTGAAGGGATTGACAACCCCTTTATTGCGTTGGTTGCGAGGATTTATTTGTTTGTGTAGGTGTGAGGGACTCGTGCGTGGCCTCCTACTGGATTGATACCTTGGTTCTCAAAAACTGAGGGAAATACTTACGCTACTTTGCTGCATCACCCTTTCCTCTTCAAGGGAAAACCAACACAGTGCTCAAGAGGTAGCTAGAAGGATTTCTGGCGTCGTTGCCAGGGAGTCTGCGCAAAAGTCAACATACCAAGTACCCATCACAAACCCTTATCACCCGCATTACATTATTTGCCATTTGCCTCTCGTTTTCCTCTCCCCCACTTCACCCTTGTCGTTTTATTTGCCCTCTCTCTCTCTGTCCTCCTTCTCTTTCCCTATTTGCCTCTTTTTGCTCGTTTCTTGTTTGCTTGTGTGTTGGATCGCTTGCTTGTCATTATGGCTAGTCCCCTATATTCTCCATTGTCTCCCGAAAATTAAGTTCTTAATTTTAAGCAAGGGAAGGAGAAAATCTAAAATATGCTTGGTATAGAATTTGCAATGCTCAAAATAGATCTACCAGGAAGCAATCTACTTCCGTTCTTCTCTGCAATTTTTATGTAGGCGCTATTCCTTGGCACAGATATATCCTTGATACCATTACCGGGGGGAATTTCTTGGGTAGCCATACTTTTGATTCTTATAATGCTATGATAGATTTGTTTGGCTCACCCCCTCTTTTGGTTAATGGAACTATGTTAACTTTGGAGCATGTAATGCAAAGACTTGAAATTATTGAAAATAAAGTTGCTACCATAGAGTTAATTGAAAATTTGGATAAAAAGATCCACAACCAAATTACTCAATATGGATCTAAAGTAGGAGTCACTTTGAAAAATATTAAGGAGAAGGAACCTATAGTTAATGAAAGAATAAATCAGGATTCCACTAGAATCGATAAACTTGAGGGTATCATTACCAACTTGGGAACCGCTTTTTCTTCCGTAAAGAATACTCCAAGTCCTCCAACTAAAATTGCCAAGCTTATGTATGTTCCTAAAAATAAGGGTCAATCCTCTAGCAAGGAAACTGCGGATCTCAAATCTATAAGTATTCATCCCAATCTTTTTGCTGTCATTAAGGAACCATTTGCTACAAATGATTTTTTCAATTTTGTGCCTAGAAGTTTGATAATTAATAAAAATAAATAAACTCCTAAGGGTGATATATGTCTCATTAAAGAATTGCCAACTAAAGATACCTAGATCTATCTTCGCTTTTATGCCTAGCTAGGGGCGTTAAACGGTAGCGCTTGTTGGGAGGCAACCCAATTTTATTTTTATTCCTTTATTTTTTCTCCTGTTTAGTAATAAATAATTTATCTATCCTCTGTTTTGATTGTGTTTTTTGTGTTTAATTAGTGTTTGTGCCAAGTAGAACCGTTGGGAAGACTTGGGGGAAGTCTTTTAATCCTGCTGTAAAAAAACAGAAACTTTAGCGCTCACGAGAACTGCTGCCATTTTTATTTGGAAGGTTCTATTTAGTTAATTCTTTTTGCAGATGATTAATAGATAAATCTCTCACGTCCAGAAATTTGTTTTAGAATTTTTGGGATTGCAGAACTTGCGTTAGCTACAGATTACTACAGGCTGTTCTGTTTTTGACAGATTCTGTTTTTCGTGTGTTGTTTGCTTATTTTGATGAATCTATGGCTAGTAAAAGATTTTATAAACCATATAGAAGGTGGAATACAGTAGGTTTAACACCAATATAAATAAATAATGAGTTAATTACAGTACCTTGAAGTGGTGTTTTGTTTTATTTCGCTAACGGAGCTCACGAGATTTTCTACTTTAAGTTTTGTGTTGTGAAGTTTTCAACTTTTGGGTAAAAGATTTGATGGATTATGGAACAAGGAGTGGCAAGAGCCTAAGCTTGGGGATGCCCATGGCACCCCAAGATAATCTAAGGACACCTAAAAGCCAAAGCTTGTGGATGCCCCGGAAGGCATCCCCTCTTTCGTCTACTTCCATCGATAACTTTACTTGGAGCTATATTTTTATTCACCACATGATATGTGTTTTGTTTGGAGTGTCTTGTATTATTTGAGTATTTATTTGTTATTTTACCACAATCATCCTTGCTGTACACACCTTTTGAGATAGACGCACATTATTTGAAAATTATTAGAATACTCTATGTGCTTCACTTATATCTTTTGAGCTATATAGTTGTTTGCTCTAGTGCTTCACTTATATCTTTTAGAGCATGGTGGTGGGTTTGTTTTATAGAAACAATTGTTCTCTCATGCTTAACTTAGATTATTTTAAGAGTCCTACAAAACAGCGTGGTAATTTGCTTTAATTATGATAGGCATTCAAGATTAGTAAAAAAATCTTATGAGTGTGTTGAATACTATGAGAAGTTTGATACTTGATAATTGTTTTGAGATATGGAGATGGTGATATTAGAGCCATGCTAGTTGAGTAGTTTTGAATTTGAGAAATACTTGTGTTAAAGTTTGTGATTCCCGTAGCATGCACGTATGGTGAACCGTTATGTGATGAAGTCAGAGCATGATTTATTTATTGATTGTTTTCCTTATGAGTGGCGGTCGGGGACGAGCGATGGTCTTTTCCTACCAATCTATCCCCCTAGGAGCATGCGCGTACTACTTTGCTTCGATAACTTGTAGATTTTTGCAATAAGTACATGAGTTCTTTATGATTAATGTTGAGTCCATGGATTATACGCACTTTCTTCCTTCCACCATTGCTAGCCTCTCTAATACCGCGCAACTTTCACCGGTATCATACACCCACCATATACCTTCCTCAAAACAGCCACCATACCTACCTATCATGGCATTTCCATAGCCATTCCGAGATATATTGCCATGCAACTTACCACCGTTCTGTTTATTATGACACGATCCATCATTGTCATATTGCTTTGCATGATCATGTAGTTGACATTGTATTTGTGGCAAAGCCACCGTTCATAATTATTTCATACATGTCACTCTTGATTCATTGCATATCCCGGTACACCACCAGAGGCATTCACATAGAGTCATATTTTGTTCTAAGTATTGAGTTGTAATTGTTGAGTTGTAAGTAAATAAAAGTGTGATGATCATCATTTTTAGAGCATTGTCCCAAGTGAGGAAAGGATGATGGAGACTATGATTCCCCCACAAGTCTGGATGAGACTCCGGACTAAAAAAAAGAGGCCATAAAAAAGAGAAAAGGCCCAAATAAAAAAATGAGAGAAAAGAGAGAAGGGACAATGCTACTATCCTTTTACCACACTTGTGCTTCAAAATAGCACCATGATCTTCATGATAGAGAGTCTCCTATGATATCACTTTCATATACTAGTGGGAATTTTTCATTATAGAACTTGGCTTGTATATTCCAATGACGGGCTTCCTCAAAATGCCCTAGGTCTTCGTGAGCAAGCGAGTTGGATGCACACCCACTTAGTTCCTTTTGTTGAGCTTTCATATACTTATAGTTCTAGTGCATCCGTTGCATGGCAATCCCTACTCACTCACATTGATATCTATTAATGGGCATCTCCATAGCCCGCTGATACGCCTAGTTGATGTGAGACTATCTTCTCCTTTTTTGTCTACTCCACATCCACCATTCTATTCCACATATAGTGCTATGTCCATGGCTCACACTCATGTATTGCGTGAAGATTGAAAAAGTTTGAGAACACCAAAAGTATGAAACAATTGCTTGGTTTGTCATCGGGGTTGTGCATGATTTAAATACTTTGTGTGGTGAAGATAGAGCATAGCCAGACTATATGATTTTGTAGGGATAACTTTCATTGGCCATGTTATTTTGAGAAGACATAATTGCTTAGTTAGTATGCTTGAAGTATTATTATTTTTATGTCAATATTAAACTTTTGTATTGAATCTTTCGGATCTGAATATTCATACCACAATTAAGAGAATTACATTGAAATTATGCCAAGTAGCATTCCACATCAAAAATTCTGTATTTATCATTTACCTACTCGAGGACGAGCAGGAATTAAGCTTGGGGATGCTTGATACGTCTCCAAGGTATCTATATTTTTTGATTGTTCCATGCTATATTATATTCTATTTTCGACATTATTGAGCTTTATTATACACTTTTATATTATTTTTGGGACTAACCTATTAACCGGAGGCCCAGCCTAGAATTGTTGTTTTTTCCCTATTTCAGAGTTTCGCAGAAAAAGAATATCAAACGGAGTCCAAACGGAATGAAACCTTCGGGAACGTGATTTTCGGAACAAACGTGGTCCAGAGGACTTGGACCCTACGTGAAGACATCAACCAGGAATGCACGAGGTAGGGGCACGCCTACCCCCCCCCCCCCAGGCGCGCCCTCCACCCTCGTGGGGCCCACGTTGCTCCACTGATGTACTCCTTCCTCCTATATATACATACGTACCCCCAAACTACCAGATACTGAGCCAAAACCCTAATTACACCACCGCAACCTTATGTACCCGTGAGATCCCATCTTGGGGCCTTTTCCGGAGCTCTGCCGGAGGGGGCATCGGTCACGGAGGGCTTCTACATCAATACCATAGCCTCTCCGATGATGTGTGAGTAGTTTACTTCAGACCTTCGGGTCCATAGTTATTAGCTAGATGGATTCTTCTCTCTTTTTGGATCTCAATACAATGTTCTCCCCCTCTCTTGCGGAGATCTATTCGATGTAATATTCTTTTGCGGTGTGTTTGTTGAGACCGATGAATTGTGGGTTTATGATCAAGTTTATCTATGAACAATATTTGAATCTTCTCTGAATTCTTTTATGTATGATTGGTTATCTTTGCAAATCTCTTCGAATTATCGGTTTGGTTTGGCCTACTAGATTGATCTTTCTTGCAATGGGAGAAGTGCTTAGCTTTGGGTTCAATCTAGCGGTGTCCTTTCCCAGTGACAGTAGGGGCAGCAAGGCACCGTATTGTATTGTTTCCATCGAGGATAACAAGATGGGGTTTATATCATATTGCATGAGTCTATCCCTCTACATCATGTCATCTTACTTAAAGCGTTACTCTGTTCTTTTGAACTTAATACTCTAGATGCATGCTGGATAGCGGTCGATGTATGGAGTAATAGTAGTAGATGCAGGCAGGAGTCGGTCTACTTGTCTCGGACGTGATGCCTATATATTTTATCATACCTAGATCCTAGATATTCTCATAACTATGCTCAGTTCTATCAATTTCTCAACAGTAATTTGTTTACCCGCCGTAATACTTATGCTCTTGAGAGAAGCCACTAGTGAAACCTATGGCCCCCGGGTCTATTTTCCATCATATTAATCTTCTGTCAACAAGCTATTTCTTTTGCCGTTTTTATTTTGCTTTATTTACTTTGCATCTTTATCATAAAAATACCAAAAATATTATCTTATCATATCTATCATATCTCACTTTCGTAAGTGACCGTGAAGGGATTGACAACCCCTTTATTGCGTTGGTTGCGAGGATTTTATTTGTTTGTGTAGGTGCGAGGGACTCGTGCGTGGCCTCCTACTGGATTTATACCACGGTTCTCAAAAACTGAGGGAAATACTTACGCTACTTATTTGCATGACCCTTTCCTCTTCAAGGGAAAACCAATGCAGTGCTCAAGAGTTAGCAGCGACCCAAGTCTTCGTCGAACTCCCACTTGAGTTCGGTAGCGTCCCCTGCACTGGCATCATCGGCACCTGCATCTGTTTGGAAGTATCCATGAGTCACGAGGACTCAGCAATTTCACACCCGCGAGATCAAGACTATTTAAGCTTAAGGGTCGGAAAGGGTAGTGAGGTGGAGATGCAGCAAGCACTAGCTTATATGGTGGCTAACATACGCAAAAGAGAGCGAGAAGAGAAGCAACGCACGGTCGAGAAGCTATAAGTGATCAAGAAGTGATCTTGAAGCTACTTACATTCTAGCATAACACAAGACCGTGTTCTCTTCTCGGACTCCGCCGAAATGAGACCATCACGGCTACACACGTGGTTGATTCATTTTAATTAAGTTAAGTGTCAAGTTCTCTACAACCGGATATTAATAAATTCCCATCTGCCCATAACCGCGGGCACGGCTTTCGAAAGTTCAAACCCTGCAGGGGTGTCCCAACTTAGCCCATCACAAGCTCTCACGGTCAACGAAGGATATTCCTTCTCCCAGGAAGACCCGATCAGACTCGGAATCCCGGTTACAAGACATTTCGACAATGGTAAAACAAGACCAGCAAAGCCTCCCTGATGCGGAGCATCCAATGATCATCCCTGTCGGTGTCAAAACCGGCAGATCTCAGGTAGGGGGTCCCGAACTATGCGTCTAAGGCGGATGGTAATAGGAGGCAGGGGACACAATGTTTTACCCAGGTTCGGGCCCTCTTGATGGAGGTAAAACCCTACGTCCTGCTTGATTAATATTGATGATATGGGTAGTACAAGAGTAGATCTACCACGAGATCAGAGAGGCTAAACCCTAAAAGCTAGCCTATGGTATGATTGTATGTTGTCCTACGGACTAAAACCCTCCGGTTTATATAGACACCGGAAAGGCTAGGGTTACACAAGGTCAGTTACCAAGGAGGAGATACACATATCCGTATTGCCTAGCTTGCCTTCCACGCCAAGTAGAGTCCCATCCGGACACAAGACAAAGTCTTCAATCTTGTATCTTCATAGTCTAATAGTCCGGCCAATGGATATAGTCCGGCTGTCCGGAGACCCCCTAATCCAGGACTCCGTTAGTAGCCCCTGAACCAGACTTTCAATGACGATGAGTCCGGCGCGCAGTGTTGTCTTCGGCATTGCAAGGCGGGTTCCTCCTCCGAATGCACTACGGAAGAATTTGAATACAAGGATAGTGTCTGATCCTGCAAAAATAAGTTCCAGATACCACGGTAGAGAGAATAATATTTCCACAAATCCAATTTGATGACTTGTTTTGGCAACACGACATTATGTCATGGCCCGGTGATTTATTCGAACTGTTTCTTTTAACTAGCCCCGCACAGAACGCGAGGCAATTTTTTGACACGTCTTGTCAAAGCAGAGATCATGTCCCCTTATCATGGGATTCTCATCAATACAGGTGTGGGTAACCCAACCGTGTCTAGGACTCCTAGAATATAGGCAAGTCCCCAACGTCCACGGAGAGGACGCTTGATATTCACCCTCTTTATAAAGGGCCAAGGCTTTCACTTTTTTCCCTCCCGTGCTCAATCGAATCCTTCCCCCGCCTTGAGTTCTAACACCCAAAGCCTAGGTCAGGTGCTCTGGATCTTCAATCATGTCCGGATCCATCCTTCAAGGACGATGGATGCCCTCCTCCGTTACGGAAGAGGATATCAAGAAGTTGAGGGAGGCCAGATACCTGACCGCCGAGCTTTCGCATCGGCTGCCTGCCTGAGGGCAGGTCGTCCCTACTCCTGAACCCAACAAGGACATTGTGTTCATCTCCCACTTCCTCCGAGGTCTAGGCCTCGCACTGGATCCCTTCGTAAGGGGTTTGATGTTTTACTACGGGCTAGACTTCCATGATCTAGCCCGGACACCTTTCTCCACATCTCGGCATTTATTGTCGTGTGTCAGGCTTTCCTCCGCATTACCCCTCACTTCGGCTTGTGGCTCAAGACCTTTGATGTGAAGCCGAAGACAATCGAGGGACAGTATGCAGTGTGCAGAGGCGCTTTAATAAGCAAGATTGCAGGAGCTCCGTGGCCAAAGGGTTCCTTTCGAGAGGTGTCCGGATTATGGCAACGGGAGTGGTTTTACATCACAGCTCCCAGAAGTGCCAAGTGGGTGGCTCCCCCTACTTTCTGCTCAGGCCCCCCCCCACAACTGATGTCATGGATTATCAGAGGGCTGAGCTGGGGTCCGGCCAAGGACGTGCCTATACTGCAAATCCGCATTCAAAATCTATTCGAGGGAGATTTTAATTTGATTATGGTAATGCAAGTCATGCTGGTTCGTCGAGTCCAGCCTTGCAAATGCCGGCCCCTTCGCTTGTGGGAGTTCAACCCAGAAGGACCGCGCGCTATCCAAAGTTTCCTCAGCCTGGCGCACGAGGACATGTACAAGTCATTCTTCGGACCTCAAACAGAGTGTCCGGACACTACCGAGGATGTGGGCCTGAGTAGCAACCGCACTGCCGAACAAGTAAGTAATCCTCAAGCCGAACACATCGTCTTTTATTTACCATGACGTTATTTCTGAGAAGTTGCCCTTTGACCAGGACTGGCTAACAAAGGCGAAGATGATTCGGTGTTCGGCCCCCCTCCCTGAGGGTTTGGAGAATCTGGTATCGGAAAAGATAATCGAGCTCGCACCTTGCCCGGAGCCCTCGAAGGAAGATACGAGGGGATAATATGGGCGAAAGCGGGCCCCCATCGCTGCCAATTCCAACCGAGGGAACGAGCGCCTGCATAAGGGAGGATAACCAAGGAGAAGATTCTAACCTTCTCTCGCTATGGGGGAGGAAGAGGACTGCCTCTGAGGATCCGGAAACCGAGGCCTCCAAACGGGAGAAGAAGTCTCCAACAGAGGGTCCTGCCTCGGGGGGGTGCTCTTGCCGCACAGAGTCCGCGCGGGGACCAGCCCTCCAACGAGCCGTAAGTGATCAAAAAATACTTTAATAGTGAAGGTATACTACCTTTCCTCTGAGAAAAATAACTGAAGCATATGTCTTGCAGTTCGGATCTTAGCCTAACATCTTAGTCCCAGGTAGTAACCATACTACCTTTATGTGCAGGTGGTGGAGGCTCCGGTGGCTAGCCGGACTAATGAGTTTGCCGAACTAAAGCGGCAACTGGATGCGGCAGACACCGACATCGAGCTTGTTAACAAGCGGCTTGACGAGTCACAGGGTAAGTAATGTTTTCTGGTGAATGTCACATAATAAGAGCAGCATGATGCCAGTATCTTTAATATGGTGTGACTGCAGACGGGGCTGCCACCGTGGAGACCCTTCAGGCGGAACTTGCCCGAGCCAAGGAACAAGTAAGAGTTAGTAATGCGGCTGCTTTGAAGGCGGCTGAAGAGTTAAGAGCCGAGAAGGCCGCGCATTGCGAAAGCAAAGAGGAGATGGCCATAAATTAAAAGACACTGCCGACCGTTGCCAGTTCCTTGAAGAAGAGAACCGAGTGAAGGCAGCGGATCTTGAAAAGGCCACAGTGGCGACCAAAGATACTCGCTCAGCTATGAGGGCGAAGAAGGAGGAGCTGCGTGAAGCCGGGGATATTGCGGCTGCGAAGCCCTTTCTACTGCAGGGGAAGTTCGGAGATCCACGGTATGCCCCTCTAGATCGGTTGTGGAGTTCGGCCGACGCATATATGGACTTGGCGGCGAGCGCTGTCGATGCGGACGAATACTTCTGAGATCAGACAGATCATGAAGTGGACAAGCTGTTCTGGTCGCAATTTAACGTTCCAGAGCATCCGCTTCCCTTGACTGATCAGCTAGCCGAATGGGCCAAACTTAATAGATTGACCGGACTTTCCATGAGGTCCGTCGTAGATCACCTATGGCCGGAGAAGCCGAAGCCGAGCAGCTATTTCAGCTTAGTGCAGCAGTTCCTTGGTGCGGTGACGCACATCAATGCGATGAAGAGGTCGGCGTGCATAGAAGGCTCGCAGATGGCCTTTTCCCGTGTCAAAACATACTGGGCGGAGATGGATGCTACCACCATTGCGGCGCAGGGTTCGGCCATAGGCTGAGTGGCTGCCGAGCACTTTTTTCAGGAAGTTCTCGAGGGTGCTTGTTTGATAGAGGCCCAGTGCTCGAAGAATATTATGTTTGAGTGACATGTATTCCCATTGTAAACACAATGTTTTTATGAAATGTATTAAGGATGTATTTATACTTTTGCCTGAAAGTAATATGATGCCTCCTGTGCGGCCGTTTGTGTATATATGTATATAACCTGAAAGATTGCAGTCGTCGGCTTCAACCCCCACGCATATAATGCGGAGGTGCTCGCAAAAGACGCGCAATGTCTTGGTCCTGATAAGGAGGTGATAGCGCAGCGAACAAGGCAACCGGACTATGATGCTTTAACACTTTCACTTAGCCATAGGAGTTTGATGGTGGGGCTACTATATAGCCCATGGTGGCTCCGCACTCTCCTGAACTCGGGGTGCGTATATGCCTGGCCGGGAAACGGCCCTTCGTTAAAGCGGAGGAATTCTAACATTCCGATAGGTCATCGAGTGGTTGACCAGTCTCGCGCTATATCATGATAGTCAGTTTCGGCTTTCTCTACTGAGGTGCTCGTCCGGATGAACCAGGGCACGATCGCAGTAGTTCTCTTGGTGCTGCCTTAGCCGATAAAGCGGAACGTAAGGCACCAAAACACAGGAGTCGGGCAAACCCAACATTTGATCAAAGACATGATTCAGAGCTGATGCATATAAGGCCAAACTCGCGACGCCGAACACTCCCTAAGGTATTCGGTCTTTATGGTATAAACCGGGCCGGAATAGTGCCCTTTATAAGAAGCCCCTTGTGTCCAGGTACGTGCGTTATTCTGACGTGGCCACATGCCAAGACGTCAGGATCCTTCTCAATTGTACTGAGAATCCAAGGGATGTGTATCAACAAGAGACAGTAAAAAAGGTTTACGCAGGGTCTTAATCTAAAAAGAATCCTTGGAACGGGTCCCTGCTGCATGTCTACGCCTATGTCTCCGTTTTGTCGTGTCCTAGACGGGTGTAGCACGATGGTCATCTGTAAAAGAGAGGAACTTAGGTGAAAAGTTGTCGTGCAAAAAGGTAGTTTTAAAGAAACCATGTAAAATTTAAGATGAGCAAGAATTGCCACTTGTATGCGCGCGTTGAGCCCCTTGTATTTGTAATAGGGGTGTGGCCATCAATCCTGTATGAATTACATATAGCTGCGCTGGAGTCGTCTAACCATGTCCGTGGTCTTGCCGACCTATCAGATGCTTTTAGTTGGTGAGGCCGTATTTAGTGTGTGGCTGCCAAGGCAGTCGCACTCTCTTCGGCGCGCAAAGATCGCTCAATATTTCCGTTCACTGTAATGATGACGTGTGGACCGGGCATCTTGAGCGTGAGGGAAGCGTAATGCAGTATTGCATTAAAGCGATCGAAAGCTTCGCGTCCCAGTTGTGCTTGATAGCCACTTTGGAACAGAGCAATGTGGAAGGTTAAATGTTCGCTACGGAAGTTTTTGGGGAAGCCGAATATAACCTTTAGTAGCAGGGAGCCCGTGCAGTGAGCCCCTGGGCCTGGCGTTACTCCTTTAAAGGTAGTGTTGCTATGGCAGATTTTCGTTGGGTCTATCCCCATTTCGCGGAGTGTATCCTAGTATATCAGGTTTAGACTGCTGCCACCGTCCATCAGGACTCGTGTGAAGTGGTATCCGTCAATTATTGGGTCTAATACCAGGGCAGCCCATCCTGCCCGCCGGATACTTGCTGAGTAATCACGATGGTCGAAAGTGATCGGTTGAGATGACCAGTGGCAGGACTTCGCAGTGATAGGCCCTTGGGCATGTTTTTCTGGGAGTGCCGCTTTGTTTCTCCCCTTGATCTCGTGTAACACGTTGACTATTTTGACTTCTGGTGAAAACTTATTTTGTTCCCCAGTGTCTTGCTTGAGAAGCTCATCCTCGTCTTCGCTTGGTGTATCCTCCCTCTTGTGTACGGCGTTGAGCTTGCCGGACTGCTTGAAGACCCAACATTCTCTGTGGGTATGATTAGCGGGTTTACCAGGGGTGCTATGGATCTGACATACTTGGTCCAGAATTTTGTTTAGGCTGGATAGTTCGTCTCTGGCGCCTTTAGAGGGCGGCTTTTGCTGATTTGGCCGAGAGCTTTCGAATTCGGCGTTTACTGCCGTGCTCTTCGTGTTGTCTTCCTTATTCCGGCGTTTGTTATTATTATTGCACCGTGATTTCCCGTTTCCATCTCGAACTTCAGATGTACTGGGGTCACTGGTGCTGCATCTGGCTAGCCAGCTATCCTCACCTGCGCAAAAGCGGGTCATGAGGCTTGTTAATGCTGCCATTGTTCTCGGCTTTTCTTGGCCGAGGTGTCTGGCAAGCCATTCGTCGCGGACGCTATGCTTAAAAGCTGCCAAGGCTTCGGCGTCCAGACAGTTGACTATTTGGTTCTTTTTAGTAAGAAACCTGTTCCAAAGCTTTCGGGATGACTCTCCGGGCTGTTGAGTGATATGACTCAAATCGTCCGCGTCCGGAGGTCGGACATAAGTCCCTTGGAAATTTGCCCGAAAAGCGTCTTCGAGCTCTTCCCAGCTTCCAATGGAGCTTTCGGGGAGGCTTTTAAGCTAGTGTCGAGCTGGCCCTTTGAGTTTGAGGGGTAAATACTTAATGGCGTGGAGATCATCTCCTCGAGCCATATGGATATGGAGGATATAGTCCTCAATCCAGACCCCAGGGTCTGTTGTTCCGTCGTATGCCTCTATATTTACGGGTTTGAATCCCTCTGGAAATTCATGGTCCAGCACCTAATCGGTGAAACATAGGGAGTGTGCGGCACCCCTGTATCTGGGTGTACCGCATTGTTCGGATGTTTTTTGTGTTGCATCGCATGCTGGAGCATGCTTGCGTGGTCCACAAATGGATTTGGGTTCGTCGTCCTTTTGATGCGAGCCCTCGCGTGGATCGCGTATTGGCTTATGTGTGGTGTTGTTTGCCGCTCTATGTTGGCCATGAGGTCGTCTATCCGGCCAGATGGCTGTTTTAATTTTTGGTTGTGGGGGATCGAAGGCCTCCTCATCGAATTCAGGTAGCAATTTCCGCTTCGGGTAGCTCTTGGTGGGGCGATTACCGCCGTACTTCGCTGTTGTATTGAGTACTTTACTCCATCTGATTTGGAGTGTATCTTGCGCAGCCTTGAGCCTTTGGTTCTGCTTTTTTAGAATCCTCGCGGTGGCAACGAGCCTTTGATGGGCATTCTGTTGCTCCGGGTGTCTGTCCGGTGTAATGTCGTCTCGACTATTATCTTTGACATAGTCGGGTTGTTTGGTTTGATTCTCCGTGTTGCCGTTGTCCGGCAATGGTTCACCCTGCTCTAATGCTGGGTCTGCATGGTCGTTGTTTCTACCAAGGTGGGATTTGGGATGGTGCTTATGTCGCCGCTTTGACTGCTTCTCGAGGGGACAATCCTTCGTTGCGTCCTTCCGTTCCTCGTCGTCGTTTTCTTTTGGTGTGTCCACCATGTATATGTCATGTGGTGAAGTGGGTGTCCAGTGCCCTGTGGGCAGTGGTTCTTGTTCGTCTCCTGCATCGTCGTCCATACCGTCGATGTCTTCGGAGTCGGAGTCGAGCATGTCGGTTAAGTCATCGACAGTGGCTACTAAGTGGGTGGTGGGTGGGCAGCGAATTTCTTCGTCATCCGCATCCCAATCCTGCTGGACATAGTTCGGCCAGGGCTCTCCTGACAAGGAGAGAGACCTTAATGAGTTCAGTATGTCGCCGAAGGGCGAGTGCTGAAAGATATCTGCGGAGGTAAACCCCATGATTGGCGCCCAATCAGATTCGATAGGAACGGGCGCAGGCGGTTCAGAGTCCGTGGCCGACGAAGAATTTGGCAGTTTGACAACACAGCTCTCGTGCAAGGTAAGGTCGATGTTCGGCTCGATCGCCGCTGAGGGTAACGCCTCCGTGGCGGGGTCCATCCCCCCGTCCATGGTCGGTGCAACTGGCTCCGAATTGAAGGTCGGAGCGGCTGCCGGTGCGATCTCCAGAACGATGTCTGATGGTTGAGCTAAATCGTACTCATCGTGACCGCATGACGCACAAGGCAGAGGCTCGAATCCGTCGAAAATCAAGTCTCCATGGATATTGGTTGTGTAGTTTAAGCTTCCAAACCTGACCTGGTGGCCAGGGGTGTAACTTTCAATCTGCTCTAGATGGCCAAGCGAATTGGCCTGCAGTGCAAAGCCGCCGAACATAAAGATATGTCCGGGGAGAAAAGTCTCACCCTGGACTGCATCGCCATCGATGATAGTAGGAGCCATCAAGCCTAACAGCGACGACACAGAGGAACTCTCAATGAAAGCAACAATGTCGGTGTCAAAACTGGCGGATCTCGGGTAGGGGGTCCCGAACTGTGCGTCTAAGGCGGATGGTAACAGGAGGCAGGGGACACAATGTTTTACCCAGGTTCGGGCCCTCTTGATGGAGGTACCCTACGTCCTGCTTGATTAATATTGATGATATGGGTAGTACAAGATTAGATCTACCACGAGATCAGAGAGGCTAAACCCTAAAAGCTAGCCTATGGTATGATTGTATGTTGTCCTACAGACTAAAACCCTCCGGTTTATATAGGCACTGGAGAGGTTAGGGTTACACAAGGTCGGTTACCAAGGAGGAGATACACATATCCGTATTGCCTAGTTTGCCTTCCACGCCAAGTAGAGTCCCATCTGGACACGAGACGAAGTCTTCAATCTTGTATCTTCATAGTCTAACAGTCCAGCCAATGGATATAGTCCGGCTGTCCGAAGACCCCCTAATCCAGGACTCCCTCAATCCCCATGTCCACTTCGACCACTCCCCATGACCCAAGGGTACATAAGACGAGACCTCGAACATACGCCATTGGACACAAGGTGAACTCGCTCCTCTCCGAACATTCACTTTCTATATGTGAGACATGGCTACTACCTCCAACGTGTGTGCTATGCATGATCAGGTACTTAGAGGAAAGCCACGGAGCCACCACATCCAATGGGCGAGCTAGCAAGGACGCCAAGTACAAGGACCAAGAGAAGAAGCTCCAGCCACCGGACGACCGGTCGGGACCGACATCCGACGCCTGTAGACCCACCGGACGACCGGCCCGGACCGGACGACCGGCGATCCTGCACCCGAGCCAAAAGAGTGGATGTCCGACGCCAGCGGACGACCCGCGACCGGACAACCGGCCACCTCCGGAAATACGGCACTCCAGCGTCCGAGCCAGATCGAGCGGACGTCCGACGTCTACCGGATGTCCGGCCGCCCGTGAGCCACCGGACGACCGGTCCTTAGCGGACGTCTGCTACCTGTCTGCGCATAGTGTGCGGGCCCGAGGCCCATGTACCCCTTCACTTTGCCCCCTTTTGCACTAAGACTATAAATAGACCTCCTCCTCCTCCTAGTTAAGGTTAGCGTTGGTTTATCTCATGTTTAGAGATAGAGCTACGCTCATCCACATCGGATCTACTCCTTGAGAGAGACCGCGGCCTCTTCGGAGAAGATTCCTTTGGATTCAAGACCTCCTCGCAGAGAAGAACATCAAGACCACCTCACGGAGAAGACCGGCTACCTATGTATTGTCCCTAGTTGATCGTGTATCGTGTATCGTTCTATGTATCCGAGGATCTAGCACATGTGTGACTTGGTCTTGTCTGTTTGAGTGTTCCTCTCATGTTTCCCCTTGTGTTTCCCTCGTTTTCCCCTTTGTGTTCTTCGTGTTCATCACTGGATCCGCTCCTTTCGTGAAAGATCGGCCCCTAGGGTTCCTACCCTACGTCATCTTGGTATCATGAGCCATGTTGATCACGATTTTGGAGCCTCCCTCATTGTTTTCTAGCATAATTTTGTTGTGTTCTTCCCCAATTTCGAAAATCCCCACCAAAAATAGCCCCAATTTTTTTGTGATTTGTTGGTTTGAGGTAGTTTTGTTGATTTTGATCCATAGATTTGCTTGGTTTCAAGTGGATCTAGCATCTCCCCAAGTTTCCTCATCTTTCATCCACGAAATCCCATCAATTTTGACCCCAAAATCTCCATTTTCCGCCCAAAATCATGTCCCGGATATGAAATTTCGCGTTAACCCCGACCCACCGGACGACCGTCACTTTACCGGACGTCCGGAGCCGCAAGAACCACCGGACGTCCGACCTTACCGGACGACCGGAACCCCCTAACCCGAGCAGAATCAGCGGATTTCCGACCCGACCAGACGTCCGGTGACCGAACGACCGTTTTTTCCGGACGTCCGCTACCTGTAGATATCAACTTCGGCTGATTTTTGTTTCGGCCATAACTAATTCATTCGCTGTCCGATTTTCGCGTTCTTTAGCTCGTTGAAAATCTCTTGACATCCCCCTTCCCACAAAAATACCACCAAAACCGTTTCACTCCCTCAAATTTTTGGAACTTTGGTATCTTTGCCTAGGGCTTCCACCACATCCTCCGCTACTCCACCACCGACTTCCGCAACCTAACCAATTTTGTTCCCCATCGCATTAGTGGTTGCTTGAGGAGTGATTTGAGTCTCCTAAGGTGTCTAGGTTACTTAGGGATGGTTGCTTCTTCATCAACCACCACCACCACCATAACTTCCGCATAGGCTTACCCACCATACACTTCTTCCACCTCGATTTAACCCAATTTTGTTTGTGTTGTGAGTTGTGTCTCCTAAGGTGTTTCGGCTACTTAGGGACCATGCTTCCAACTCCGACGCCGTGTATAGTCCACAACCTTACCCTCCATTTCCGCATTGCGTACTCCACAACCCATCATTGCATTTCCGCAATCCCATTGAGCTTCAGCAACCACCATCGCATCCCGATACCACCATTTGATTTTGAGATTTTAAGTTCGCGGTTTTTCCGTTTCCTAAGGTGTTTCGGCTACTTAGGGATGAGCCTCCATCATCTTGGTATCTCCATCAAGATCACCGCCACTCATCATTATCGCCAAGGACGGTAACCTCCATATCTTCTTGGTATCGTAGTATCCCTCCATTGTATATTCCCTTGCCATTGCATTGTTAATCCCTAGCCCATTTTGCGTCACTTGCCTATCGATACTAGCCATTCGAGTATTGCCGGCAATGTTACTTGTGCACATTAGTGATCTACACCATACATTGCATACATACCATATCATATTGCTATCATATCATCTCGTGTGCCTCAAGTTTGTTCCCGCATATACCCAATAGCTATCTTGGTTTGTGCATTTCGCAAAGTGGCCATACACACACACAAAAATAATAAGCTTTTAATCAAAAGAGAGTGAACAAAGAGCTTGTAAGCAAGTGCCATAGCATCATACCACATTGCATATAAGATCATCTTCAATCATAACACTGGGAGCCATACATATATATCATACTTGGGATAGAAGTTATATATTTTGCATCTTATAGGTTGTGCGCAAGTGTCGTATCCGCCTATTGAGAAATCATGCTAGCGTCTCTCTTGAGTTGTGCAAGATGAGCGTTTTCCGTGGATTCCACATTTTGTGCTCATTCCTTGGTTGCACGACCCCATTTATCTATCCGTGTGTGCGTTTCCGTGTGCCACATATTGCTATTGGTCTACTTGTTTCACTTGCGAATTTGTGAATATCTTTCAACATTATTGACTCTTGCTAACATTTTACATCAATTTTTTTGCCACTATCCTCACTGAGCTCCACCATAAGCCTTATTTGTGTAGGAGTGAGAAACCGACAAGATTTGGTACCAATTGTGCTATTTCCTTGTTCCACATTGGAGTGATCATTCATCCACCTTCAAGTTCGGTCAAGGTACATTTGGTATTCGTTCTTCTCTTTCTCCCACTCATATTTGCCCGAGTATTGTGATGGATAGGCAAGGCATTTCATCTTCGGTCATCGACAACAACGACGGCGTGAACAACTACATCACCAAAGCATCCATCTTCTATCTACAACGACAAATGAAAGGCGCACAATCAAGATTACGAGAGCGCATTGAGAACCTCTCCATCGACATTCGCCACTCTGAAGCGAGGAAATGGGACTACATCGACAACAAGCTTTCCGCGCACAAGGAGGAGCAAGATGCAAGGATGAAGGAGATTCGGACTTTGTTGGCCAAACGTTCTTCCCCTTCATCATCCTCAATGCGGCGGCGAGAAAGTCAATCATCTTCGGAGCGCCCAAGCGATGCAAGCGCAAGTCGTCCACGTCCACACCTCCATGGCGACCACCATCACCTACGTGATCCACCTCATCATGAAGGGCAAGTCACCTCCAAGCATCATGTGCATGATGACGAACGCCATTGAGCTCAAGAACGACAATGACACCATCAACATGAAGATGCTCGAGATGCGCCTACCTACAAGTCCCAACAAGCCCTACTTCACGCCAAGTCCAAACTTCAAGACCACAAGAGAAGACCGCAAGACAAGCACCACCAAGAGCACGCTACGGCTACAACAACCACTTCGGCATCTTCGCCAAGTGCTATCAAGGCATCTTCGCCTTCGGGCGTACGGCATCTTCGCCTACTTCCCATGAGTTCACCTCCATCGATATCTTCACCAACGAGGCGAGCACCTACGAGCGAGGGTGACACTTCCATCTTTGGAAGCCCCTCAAGGAAGATGGTCGAGCATGGGAATTTCCCTTCGGTCATGGAGACGAGCTACGAGGTGCCACATCATATGGGCCTCCAACAACAAGAAGGCGACAAAACGGTCGAGCTAGGGCCATCCCCTTCGACAACGGAGACGAGCATGAACCTCTTCAACAACATGAAGACGACACCCATATTTGACTCATCCTCTGAGTCAAGCTACGAGACCGCACATGAGACCTTATCTTTGGTCTTAGAGGAGAGCGATGATGTGCCATCTTCGGCCTTCATCCACGGCTACGACCACGACATGATTGAGCATGGAGACATTTGCACCAACATCTCTCCGACACCCACATATAAAGAGATGCCCCAATTCCCATGTGAGGAGAGCCACCCCACCATGAGTGATATGAGTGACTCCACCATTTGTGACATTGAGTGCATTTCCTATGAGAGGATGAGTGTGACCACCACTAGCCCCACACTTGAGAGCATCCAAGAGGGAGTGAGCCACCACACTTAGTGAGTGAGGTAGTTGACATGGCATGTGAGGCCACTATGATTTCTAACGACTTAACCTCTACTCCGAGTGTGTTTTCTTCTTGGTGCTAGGTCTCCTACATGACGACACGCCTATCCTCGACGAGTCCATACCTCCAATGGAGACGACAATGGCCATGATGGACGATGATGCACCCCCCACATGGTTCCATCAAGATGAAGATGACCACGACTTTGTCTTCGACACCTCACCTACAACACATGAGCGATGCTCTAAAGGTAACATAGGTGATGGTGCTTCTCTTGTCCCACTAGTGGACTATTTTACGAATGATTGCTTGCATGATGTTGACACACCTATACACATGCTTCATGCTAGTGCGACTTCTTCATGTCATGACTTACCTATTTATGATTGATATGATGATGAGCATGTTGATTTTCCTAGTTGCGATGCCATGCTACATAGGATATCATGTGAAAATTCTATTGGTCACATCATGTTTGACAATCCATTAACCTTGTCATATGCTATGAGTGAGATATCACATATTGCATCATTTCAATCTCAACATAGTGACTATGCATGCCCCATTCACATAAATCCCATTTGCACTTATGGCATAGATGACGAGATGATGGTCATTGGCTTTCGTTTCTCTTGCGATGATATTGCTATGCTTCATTTGCAAAATTTTCACAATTCATCTCATATGACATGCCATGAAAATTATTGTGTATCGCATGATTACATCCCTTGTGTGCACCATATGCATTCCATGAATAACAATGCTCTAGATATTTCCCATGATGCATTACACAATTTGAGTCTCCATTATGCTATACATAACAACAAACCTCTCATGATGGATGACATGTTTCTATATCACGCATCTCATTTGTTTGAGCATTGGATATTTTGTGCTAACCAACACAAGCACGTGCGCATCATGATGGATGATGTGTACATCTACCACGCACACACAATTTTCCTTTTGCCTTTGTTTTGTGTAGGTACTCACGTATACTCGTCAACCTCTCAATCCCAAGAGTTGATAAACAAGATCTTGAGAGAAAATATGACTTGGATCCCATGAACTATCCTTCCCACCGCTCTCTTCGCGCAATGACTACGCGCATCTCTCTCACTTGGCTCTCACATGACTATGGGCAATATACCTCTTGTCCCTTCATGCTCATTTTACCGTGTTCACTTTGCATGCTATGCTTGCTTCTATGCCTTTGCCATGCAATTGTGACCCTTGCTTGCATCTACCCATCATTCACCATTATGCTACTCCTATGTGTATTTGCATGCTTGGTGGAGATCCTTGTTGCTATTGCCATGTTTATCATGTGCCTCATGCTATCGATGCTATTTTGCTCATATCTTGCCTTCATGCTTGTGATATGTCTTGTGCATTATTCATGACCACTATTTGCACACATGACATACTTGACATGATTACTTCTAGTATGTTGCATCTTCGCACTACTAGCTTGCTTGCCTTGATTCATATGATTGCTTGCTTTGTCGCATCACCCATGTTCCATTATTACTTGCTTTCTTGGGTTGATGACGTATATGTTCATGCCTCTCGCATGATACATCTTGTTCATTGCCGCTTGCCTCCAATTGTTGCATCTATGCTTATTGATCTTGGAGACTTGGACACTTTATTTGTGATGCATGCTTGCTTGATTGAGCCTATTGTATTTGGTTGTTCTCGCATCATATGCCTCCATACTATGAAATGCTCCCCTGTCCTTTCTTATGATGAGCATGATGCATACACTTGTTGGGTATTTTACCACACGAATGATAGGTTTTGCATCTCCGCTAACCTCATTTGTTTTTTCGAGTGTTTGTCATGTTCTTTCATGTTGAAGGATTTACAAGGCGATACGTCATGACACAATTTGGTCATGTGAAGGCATACACGATGTGCAACACCAACATTTGTGAGAATCTCCTAAAGGTGAACTCCTTCCCTTTGAGCCATCCTAAAATATGCATATTGGATGGGTCACTCTTTCATTGTTGTTTCCTTCTTGTTGTCTACATGATACATCTCACGAACGGAGGAGCGACATTGAAGATTGGCTCTATGGACCTTCACATTGAGGAGCGCTCGGACTTATTGGAAGCACCTTTGAACCTCCACTCACGCCACGACATCGAGCATTGGTACACCAACACCTCCATATTTGTTGATTGTGCTCACACATGTCATGTTGATTGGACATCTCACACACATGACAAATTTGCATCTTATGCATGGATTGACTCATATTATGATTGCCTTGTTGCATCTTGTATTCCCATGATATATGAGCTTGTGCATTTCCTTAGCAAAATTTTGTGATCTACCTTGATGGCATATTCATACATCATGATCATATTGCCCATCATCAATTGCATGATCACATACTCACCTTGAGCATCCATTGCCATATTCATACTATTGATAAACCATCTCTCTATGACATTATTTTGCACCGTGGTTGCATTGATCATATTCACAACACATTTGTGTGCGCCATGAATGCTTGTGCTCCCATGAATGCTTTGCATACCATTCCATCTCTTTTGGATAAGCTTCATGCACCTTGTCATGATCAATCTTGTTGCACGGACTCATTCTTACATGATGGACACTGTGTGCTCTAACCATTGTATTTCCAGGTGTCGTTTGTATTTGCTCTTTTTGCATGCATGCCACTCCAGCGACACCTTGGAGTACTTGGATTGCGCCATGCCTTCCACTCCGTACAACTACAAGTCCGTCCACGACAATCGTTTCCATGGTGATGAGGATCACGATCCGAGGTCGGATCTTTCCCAAGGGGGGAGATGATGCGGAGCATCCTACGATCATCCCCATGTCCACTTCGACCACTCCCCATGACCCAAGGGTACATAAGACGAGACCTCAAACATACGCCATTGGACACAAGGTGAACTCGCTCCTCTCCAAACTTTCACTTTCCACATGTGAGACATGGCTACTACCTCCAACATGTGTGCTATGCATGATGAGGTACTTAGAGGAAAGCCACGAAGCCACCACATCCAATGGACGAGCTAGCGAGGATGCCAAGTACAAGGACCAAGAGAAGAAGCTCCAGCCACCGGACGACCGGTCGGGACTGGAAGTCCGACGCCTGTAGACCCACCGAACGACCGGCAATCACGCACCCGATCCAAAAGAGCGGACGTCCAATGCCAGCGGATGACCCGCGACCGGACGACCTGCCACCACCGGAAATCCAGCACTCCAGCATCCGATCCAGATCGAGTGGATGTCCGACATCTACCGGACGTCCGTCCGCCCGTGAGCCACCGGACGACCGGTCCTCACCGGACGCCCGGTACCTGTATGCGCACAGTGTTTGGGCCCAAGGCCCATGTACCCCTTCACTTCGCCCCCTTTTGCACTAAGACTATAAATAGACCTCCTCCTCCTCCTCCTAGTTAAGGTTAGCGTTGGTTTAGCTCATGTTTAGAGATAGAGCTACACTCATCCACATCGGATCTACTCCTTGAGAGAGACTGCGGCCTCTTCAGAGAAGATCCCTTTGGATTCAAGACCTCCTCGCGGAGAAGAACATCAAGACCTCCTCACGGAGAAGATCGGCTACCTATGTATCGTCCCTAGTTGATCGTGTATCGTGTATCACTCTATGTATCTGAGGATCTAGCACATCTGTGACTTTCTCTCGTCCGTTTGAGTGTTCCTCTCGTGTTTCCCCTTGTGTTTCCCTCGTTTTCCCCTTTGTGTTCTTCGTGTTCATCGTGGGATCAGCTCCTTTCGTGAAAGATCGGCCCCTAGAGTTCCTACCCTACATCACTCCCAATGTGCCGACAAATCCCGATAGGAGTTGCACGTATCTCGTTCTCAGGGCACACCAGATGGGCCAAACGTCGGGTTGGCATAGACCCTGGTTGCCCAGGGGCGCCGGACATCGCCCAGTTTGGACCAACACTCAGAGGAGCACTGGCCCGGGGGTTTAAAATAAAGATGACCCTTGAGTCCGCGGAACCCAACGGAAAAGGCTTAGGTGGAAAATGGTAAAACTAAGGTTGGGCCTTGCTGGAGGAGTTTTATTCAAAGAGAACTATCAAGGGGTTCCCATAACACCCAACCGAGTAAGGAACACAAAATCAAGGAACATAACACCAGTATGACGGAAACTAGGGCGGCAAGAGTGGAACAAAATACCAGGCATAAGGCCGAGCCTTCCACCCTTTATCAAGTATATAGATGCATTAAAGTAAATAAGAGATAAAAATGATATCCCAACAATATCCATGTTCCAAAGTCGAACAAACTTCATCTTCACCTGCAACTAGCAACGCTATAAGAGGGGCTGAGCAAAAGCGATAACATAGCCAAACACCGGTTTGCTAGGAAAGGTGGGTTAGAGGCTTGACATGGCAATGTGGGAGGCATGATATGGCACGTGGTAGGTAGCGCGGCATAGCAATAGAGCGAACAACTAGCAAGCAAATAGAGAAGTGATTTCAAGGGTATGGTCATCCTACCTGCAAAGTTCTCAGAGTTGTCGAAAGCTTGATCCTCGTAAGCATTCTCAACAGGTTCCTAGGTCACGTAATCGTCTCCTAGCTCTACCCAAAGCAAGAACACAAGCAAATGAACAACAATCAACCACGGTGCAATGCACAAACAACATGATGCAAAGCATGGCATGATATGCGAGATGTGATATGCAATGCATATGCATGCTCCGGAAGGAAAAGGATGATCAAGGCATCAACTTGGCAAACCAAGTGTGCCGTTGGAAAGATGAGATGATTTCGATTGAAATCGATATAAGGATCACCGGAAACGGATGCACGGTTTGCAAATGGCAAGCAAAACAAGAATGGCACGATTTTGTGATTAACAACATGATGCCACATAGAATGCAACAAGAAACTAAGCTACTGCACTCCAACATCGCAACAAAGCACATGGAAGTGATGTACACAAGATGCTTGACAAAACATGAATAATGAGCTACGACTATATCACACAATAGCAGGTCCAAACAAGCATGGCAAAAATGCAAAAGATATCAGCTTCATAGACTTGGTGAAAATACTAACATGTCAGGAATAACATCAGGAAGCCATGTTTAGAGCAAGCAAACAACATCCTATAGGAATATATCATAGCAATACAAGGCATGGAATGATTCTACTAAATGCATAGATCAAAAGTCTCTTACTGAACATGAGCCAAAAAGGCACAAAAGATATGATGGCACCCATGTAAACATAGCTAGTTTTATTAACAGTTTCAGACTTAGCAGAAAAATAGAGCATGGCATAAACAGAATTATGAAGGCATCTTTGCGAGCTCAAACCCCTCATCACAAAGCCTTGCATGACAAAACAAGCATACTAACAGCAATATGACATGTTCATGAAGCTAACCATGGCAAGAGAAAGTTCATAGGATGAATGGATCATTAGCAACAACCATGGCAAATTGATTAACATGTTAACATTCTGCCAGGAACATTTTATAGCAAACGTAGAGCAAGAACAAGACATGCTAGGGCACTCCCTAATTGAAAAAAGGGGCATGGATGGATAGAGCATAACCATATATACAAAAAAGCATTACTGAAGTAACTCAAAACAAGCATGGATATCACTGTAGCATCATGTTTACATGGCATCAAAATAACAGCAGGAAAATGACTTAGCAAAATCCCAAGTCCCTGAAAATAGCAATATCACGAAGCCTAGTTTGCATGCTTGTGCTAGTCACCACATTGATCACAAAAATGCAAGACAAACTCCACTGTAAATATGGCATGTTGTAGTTCAAAACACATGTAGAGCGCATGCTCATATGAAGCACACATCAAATGTGACAAAATGACAAAATGTCATAATCTGATAAGTAACAGCAGGAAACATTTTATAGCACTCTTGCATCAATGATTAGGGCATCAATATGAACTCAAACAAGCATGCCACAATGGAATGAAATGAAGAGTATCTCACAATGAACATTTTGATATATCATATGCAGGAAATGGAGCTACGGTCATGGAGATATGAGGTAAAGAACAGGAGCATAAAATGTTAGGGGAAAAGGACTTGGACGAAAATATACCCTCCGGATCTCAGATCTAGGGTTCACACGTGGTTTGAGGATCGCCGGAGATGCGCCGGAGTTGGGGCCGGAGACGGAGAAGGAGACAGCTGGAGTTGGATGGAGAGGTCGCCGGAGCCGTGGAGAGGCCGGATCCGGCCGGAGACGAAGACGAGGGGCGGCGGGGACGACCGGGCGCGGCGGCGCGGGACGCCAAAGTTGTGCGGCGGGCGGCGGAGATCTGGGTCGGCTGGCCGCGGTGCTGGGTCTCCGGGGCGGCGAAACGGCGAAGAGGA